>NW_017306890.1:776865-790832 GCF_000935625.1 Nanorana parkeri
CTTCTGGGGGGTGAAATAAAAGAGGGAAATACTTAAAGAAACATCTTTAGTTAAAAAAATAATCCAGCTACATTGTTTATTTCATGCATAAGGAATAGGAGGATGAGATGAGTGTGGGACTCTTTATGATGAGCTGTATGACATTCGTTATTTTATATGCAGGCAGCATGGTGTGGTGTAGTGGTTAGCACTTCTGCCTTGCACCACTGGGGTCTCATGTTCATATCCCAGTCTGGACACAATCTGCATGGAGTTTGCATGTGCTTGCTTGGCTTGTCTCTAGGTATTCTGGTTTCCTTCACACTCCAAAGACATGCCGGTCAATTGGCTCCTGTCTAAATCGTCCCTGTATGTGGCATAGGGACCTTAGCTCGCAAGCTCCTCAAGGGCGGGGACTGATGTGAATGTGCAGTATATAAAGCACTGTGTAAATTGTCAGTGGCATATAATAATACAACGACATCGTTAGGTATAGAGGAGGATTGTCCTGGGCCAGTAGCGCTGACTAGAAAGGTGGTTTTCGGTAATGGGATGATATTTGGGGGCGTATTTATAAAATGTTGGCTTTGCGAGCATCTGACCTTTACATTCACACTGCATTATGGCCACTAGATGGAGCCAGAGGTGGCCCATAATGTAAAAGTCAAATCAAGGCTGCACTAAATGTAGTGTGGGGAAGCCGCTTGTTCGTTTACTTGTGATCGTGGCGATGTCGCAGCGATCACATGTAAAATGTGTGCAGCCTGTCCGTCCCCCCCCCCCCCCCCCCGCACCTACATCTCTCCTCTGGTTCCGTCCTCCCCCCGGCCGCCGAGTCTATCTCCTCACTGGCCGCCGATGCCAGGAGCAGAGCGGCAGGGTTAAAAGTACCCCCGCCGCTCCGTGTACACAGTGAGAGGGGAGAGCTGTGCTGCGTCGTGCTGTGCTGTGCTGTGCCGTGCTGTGCTGTGCTGTGCTCTTCCCATCTCAGATGTCACAGGAGTTCCAGAACAGCGCTGCGCTAGAACTCCTGTATTGGAGGTGACGGGGTCAATAAAGAGAACCTGTCACCTTCAAATGCTATCACACAGGGGCTTGTTAGCTAGCTCCTCTGTGATATAACAAATGTAAAAAAAAGTAAACGATAAGCTAAACATTTAAAAAAAGTAAAAACATAAAATAAAAATAAAAAAAGTGATAAAAAATTTAAAAAACTAAAGAAACAATAAAAAAAATTAAAACGAACCCTGCCGCCCCTGCCATCCGGTTGCCATTCTCCGTTGATGGGGGGGGAGGTTGGCCGGGAGGGGGGTGGATTGCGGAACCTGGCCTTGGGGCGGAGGGGAGAGTAAATCCGGCCCTGACTATGGATATTAAACTATTCTTAGTATGCAGTTAAAGAGCCTCAAACAAGTCACACCTGACCTCTCTAGCTGCTGTTAATGTGAAGTAATTCATTCATAAAGATCACAGCAAAGACCACAGAGTCGCTTTCTAACAGCTTACAAACATCCGCTGTGCTCATACATTAGCGGGTCGGCAGGATGCCAGGATTCCGCTCTCATAAAGGAAGGCTGAGATTTCATTGCACGCATTGTGAACGATGAAAACACCGCAAAGTCCAAATGTCTTCAAACAATAAAGAATCCAGAAGCAGCGAAAGTAACAATGTGATACAAAAAGAAAACAAATGTACCCGTGAAATGAGCAGCTGCTTATTAAACTCTCGATTGAAAATACGCGGAACTATGTAACAGCGCGCCAATTTATTTCCTAGGATACATAAACTGAAACAAAACACAGTGCTCAGGAAATCTCCATATCAAAAGGGGGAGGTGAAGTCAACATATGGGGGTCTATTTATGAACAAATCGTAGAGCCATTCGCCCTGTGAATCTCTGTGATCAATTGTAATGTTCAAATAGAGGCAACAATGAACATTCTTGTATATTTTCTTTTCAGGTTCAATGTAATATAAGAAAATAATTAATGTAAAGTAATTCTACATTATGACCACTAGATGGCGCTGACTACTTATCTTCTATGCTCTTCAGCTCCATCTAGTGGCCACAATGAGTATTATACCGTGTTTCCCCGAAAATAAGACACTGTCTTATATTGTTTTTGCCCCCAAAAAACACACTAGGTCTTATTTTCAGGGGATGTCTTTTTTTTTTTTTTTAATGTGCAACAAAATGTACAACAATCTAAAGTTATCTGGTATCACTCCGCCTGTCACAGTAACCGGAGCAGCCTTGCTTTCTACAGCGCCGGCTTCCTTTGCCATCAAGGACAGTTGTACCAGCGGTGCAACAGTGGGGACATCAGACAGTGGACAGCGCGGTAAAGTACGGTACCATTACATTAAGCAGCGCCTTCAGGGGGACAGCAGTGGGTGAAGTCTGGTACTGGAGTGCTGACGGTCACAGCACTGTCTGGAGGGAGTCCCCCGTCATCCCCTTAATACAGTATGTCCCTGCAGGCTGATACCATCTCCTGCTCTTCCAGTTCTCCCTCACATGCCACCACCAAACTAGGTCTTATTTTCGGGGTAGGTCTTATATTACAGGAATCTTGAAAAATAGTGCTAGGTCTTATTTTCAGGGAAACAGGGTATTACATACATTGGACTGGAAAAGAAAATATACTGAGAACGTTCATTTTTGCCTCTATTCATACGGAACGAATGTTCACAGAGATTCGCAGGGCAAATTGCTCTGCAAATGGTTTATAAATAAACCCCCAACAGTGATTTAAAAATTCATGTCATGTGTTTTTATACAGACTTCCAATATGATTTTATTTTTTCACACACCCCGGTGAAACAGCAATTCACCACCAAGTGATCAATTTTTTTTAATTTTTTTTTACGATTTTGGGACAGTTCTCCATTAATAATCAAAAATCAGGGATGTTCTTTATCATTTACCACCAAATGAAGCCCAGTTTGCCCCGACAAACAAGGAATAATTCACCCAGACTCAAGAAGTAGTTGCCAAGATATATATACAGTTTTATTAACACATGACAAAGTTGCAAAACTGGGTTCAGGCATTAAAGGGGTAACTGTATTGAAAAGTAGAATTGCCCAAATAAACCCAAATCTATCTGGAGAGACCCAATCTTTACCAACTGACACACCAGAAACATGTCCACAGAGAAACAATCAGTACCAAGGGTATAACTACAGCCACAGCAGCCTACATAGCTGCTATGGGGCCCAGGGGCAAGAAGAACCTCAATCAGTAAGAGATCTCTGGGAGTCCATATTTCCATTCATTCATCCACGTTCCTGGCCAGCTTAGTTTGGGTTCACCACAGAAGAGGGTCTGGTTGTCTATGATACATAGCACAGGGTAAGCACACTAGTAACTGTGGGTAGTCCTTCTTGCCCCGAGGGTCACAAGGCGACCCATTAAGACTGCCTTACTGCTATGTGTAACTGTTCATTTAAAGTGGCCCCCATTGTGTATACGTGAGTGTCCGCCTGTCCGGTAGTGGGGCATTATAGGCTACCTGCCTCTGAATACCAATGTTTAATGGAGTGCGATCTATGCCACCTGCAACCAGTGGGGTGAACAAAATATTGCTATGGGGTCGTGTGAATTGTTACTGTAGTGACACAACAAGGAACATGTCCTCAGGAGACCCAATTAGAACTATAGGGACACAACTAGGAAGGTGTCTGCAGGCACCCAATCAAAATGGTAAGGACACAACAAGGGACATGTCCATGAAGACCCGATCAGAATTGTAAGGGCACAGCCAGGAACATGTCCTCAGAGACCAAATCAGAAGTGTAAGGACAAAACTAGGAACGTGTCTATGGAGACCCAATCAGAGTGGTAAGGACACAACTGGGAACGTGTCCATGGAGACCCAATCAGAACTGCAAGGACACAACTAGGAACATGTCCATGGAGACCCAGTCAGAGTGGTAAGGACACAAGTAGGAACGTGTCCATGGAGACCCAATCAGAACTGTAAGGACACAACTAGGAACGTGCCTGCTGAGACCCAACCACAACAGTGGCAACCCATTCAGACCTACCACCTTAATTTTGACTCCTCTTTAAATGTATATGCTGGGGGACGAGGAGGCCAGATATTTCCGGACTCTAAGCCTCTAAGCAGCAATGGCCGCCCACGAATTAATAAGTGACCCGTTGTCCATGGCAACCTTTGTGGCCTAGCGAGAAATTCAGCCCTGCCAATACATCCGTCTGTCTTCCCCGTTCTTTCCATCCGCCTCAGATCCTCCCGCCGAGCTCATTTCCATCGCTCTGCATTCCATCTCCAGATCCCGAATGCCGGCTGCCTCTAATCCGTTTTATTTTTCATTTCCAAAGTGCCCGGACATTGATCAATCTGCGGCGACGCGCTCCACCTAAGAGACTGAATTAGTAGGTAAAAAAGGAATTATTGAAGTCTTTTGATGTTAATAAATACCATCTCACTCGGCTTTCGGAGGCCCGGGCCGCTCGCGTCTTTGTCAACAGACAAGGATAATGGCGAGAAACAGTTATGATGGCAAAACGTATAATTTAATGACTCAGACGGAGCGAGACCGAAAGGCAATTTACAGAGAGGAGGAATCTTTTTTTTTTTTTTCTTTTTACTTTAACGGCGGCCGTTAAAAAAAATAAAATAACAATAATAATTAGGTAACTGTCGAGGGAAGCGTCCGCTTTGACAAATAGCAGCGGCGTGACACGCCAAACCTTATGATTTCAGCAACAATATTTGTTTTTTAATTGCTACCGAAAAAAAAAAAAAATCCCGTGTACGCGTTGCCGACGGCCTTAATTGCTCTTCACAGTGTGAGTGGCCGCAGAAATGAATGAAGGAAGATTTGTCTCTCTTAGGGTGCGTTTAATGGGAGAGGAGACCCAAAGCCACACATTTATTTTTTAGGTGGAGTGCCTGCAATTACTCATCGCAAATATCAGATCATGAGACCAATTAAGATGACAGAAACGTCCCGTTAAAAGGCGTCAAGCGAGACGCTCGGCGTACGTCTTGAGGGGGGAAAAAATATCAAAATATTATATAATGGTTTTAAAGGAGAAGTATGGGGGTCCATAGTTCTGCTAAGGGTCACGGGAGGACACAAACTAGCGTCCTCCCGTGACGCAAAGCTCAATATATAGAGAGCTATAGCTCGCGGTATACTGAGACGCCGCAGCCGGGACAACATTACTGTCGAGATCCGCCCAGCTGCGTGAGTGACAGCTGGCTCTGCCTATCTAGAGGCAGAGCCAGCTGTCCCCGCCCCCTTCCCCCGTCCGTTCCTCCAGTCAGCGCTGGCGGATCGGAGCGGGGAGAGGGGGGAATGCACTGCCCCGATATCAGGGCTATCCCTGTTGCCTTAGGCAGGATCTTTATGGGTCATGTAGGAAAGGGGGGCAGCAGGGAGAGTGGCGTGGCCGCTCTGCTGCTCAGTGTTTGCAGTGTGCCTGCTGCCCCCTTTTCAGCATCCCAGATGGGTAAGAGCCGGGTGGGGAGATGTGCAAGGGCCACACACATCTTTCTGACCAGCTCTTAGCAACCTGGGATGCTCTGGCCGGCGTCCCGCCCAGCTCCTGGCAACCAGTGATGTTACTGATTGCCAGGAGCTGGACAGGACGCCGGCCAGAGTGGCCCAGGTTGCTAAGAGCTGGGCGGGGAGCTGCAGAGCCTGCAGAGGGCAGTGTCACTCTTATGTCTGTCCCAAACTGATTGCAATTAGCACAGCACTCCCCCCAGTGATCAGTCCGCTGCAGGCAGGAGGAAGCATTTCCTCAGTCTCCCCTCCCCCAGTGATCAGTCTGCTGCAGGCAGGAGGAAGCATTTCCTCAGTCTCCCCCTCCCCCAGTGATCAGACAGCCAAGGATTTACATAATTGTGTCACTTGAGCCAGCATCTCAGTCCAGGAAGTAGATTGTGGCCCTGGATGATGAACAAAGATGGCGCCGTCCTTCTGGAGAGAAAAGCAGATTGTCAGGGGGAGTCCCGTGATCTCTGGGAGAGGTCATAAATACTGGGATGTGCTGGGCTGACGCATTTCTCAGCATGCACGGAGTTAACATGAAATCATATTTGTGTTTGGGATATTGAATGCGGCGTGTAACCAAAACTCCCTTTTATCGCCGTTACAGAATAATATATCGGCTGCGGAATCGGATCCATAAGACAAAGTAAAATGTGATGTCGCAGGCGGTAATAAGAGCCGTTTCCTCCGCAGATTTCCGCCCGCGGCCACAAGACCGGCTCTGCCATTTGAAGGAGATTTACGCGCACCTGCGGCGGTGATATATCGATCGGCTGGCGGTATAAAACGCGCTTTTACATCTCCTGCTTGCTGTTGAGTGAGACGTATTATAAATTCATCAGAGGGCAGCGGCCGTAAATCCCGCGGAAGTGTCAATCCCGCCATAAAACGGCGCTAACTCGGAACACCAACTGGTGACATTTGAAGGAGTGCGGCTGCGGCGGAGGATCTTTCCGGAATGCTGACTGAAAATGTTTCCGGCCTCAAGGACAAAACAGACAACAAAACTTCCGTGACAGGCGCTCCTGCATGCGAAGCGTAAATCCAACTTCGTACCAAGTTTTCCCCGGAACAAACAAGTCGTAAATCTCGGCGACGCGGTCGCACTTTACTTCATCTTCATCATTTCTGTTCACTAAAAGAGGAAGTTCATATTTTGCCTTCTCTGCCTCTAATAAAGACCGGTCACTGATGTTCTATCTCCTTGTGCAGGGTGACTGGTCTTGTCTCCGCCCCCCTCCTGTAATAAAGACCGGTCACTGCTGATCTCTCTCCTTGTGCCAGGTGACTGGTTTTGTCTCCGCCCCCTCCTGTAATAAAGACTGGCCATTGCTAGTCTCCCTCCTTGTGCAGGGTGACTGCATTATATTTGAAGGTTCGGGTTCCCAGAAGGTTTCAGGGAGAAAGGGACCAAAGTCCGCTCCGAAGGCGGACCTTCAGCCTACATGGCAGAATATCATTAGTATGCTGCCACGATAGGCTCCAGGAATGGAAAATTAAGGTAAGTATGATACAATTTTCAATTTTCTGCCTTATATCTGCTTCTGTTGTTCCCTGAGTCCCCCTAACTCGACTACCAGATCCCATCTTCTATCTCAGCATCCCCAGGGGAATTTGTGAATGGAAGTGGCTCTGGCTGTTTTTTGGCCCCTTCAAGGAGGAGCTTCCCATTCTATCTATCTATCTATCTATCTATCTATCTATCTATCTATCTCCTATCTGTCTATCTCTTTCTGTCTGTCAGTCAACTATTCTTTCTCTCTCTCTCAATCTATCTATCTATCCATCCATCTATCTACAGTATCTATTTCTGTCTGTCTGTCAATTTCTCTCCCTCTCTCTCTCTCTCTCTCTCTCTCCCCCCTCTGTCTCCCTCTCTGTGTCTCTGTCTATCTCTCTATCTATCTCCTATCTATCTATCTATCTATCTATCTATCTATCTATCTATCTATCCATCTCCTATCTATCTATCTATCTCTCTCCGTCTATCTATCTATCTATCTATCTATTTCTGTCTGTCTGTCAATTTCTCTCCCTCTCTCTCTCTCTCTCTCTCTCCCCCCTCTGTCTCCCTCTCTGTGTCTCTGTCTATCTATCTATCTATCTCCTATCTATCTATCTATCTATCTATCTATCTATCTATCTATCTATCTATCCATCTCCTATCTATCTATCTATCTATCTATTATCTATCTATCTATCTATTATCTATCTATCTATCTATCTATCTATCCATCTCCTATCTATCTATCTATCTATCTATCTATCTATCTATTATCTATCTATCTATCTATCTATCTATCCATCTCCTATCTATCTATCTATCTATCTATCTATCTATCTATTATCTATCTATCTATCTATCTATCTATCTATCTATCTATCTATCTATCTATCGCATCATTTGATATTTTAAATATGTCATTTTTTTTGTTATCTTTCCCTAACAGCCTCGGGACTTTCACTTCAAAAACTTAGAATTTTTGAGCTTTATTGTTTTCAAAAAGTTCGACCAAACTCAGAAGTTTTCTCGTCTCTCTTAAAAAAAAAAAAAAAAACCAAACAATTCTCTTGAACACCTTCAACGAAAAAGGAAAAACACTTTAAATAAAAAATGACAAAGGTTTACTTGATGTAATGAAAATCCATCATCAGGCTAATCATTTTTCCTTCTCTTCACGCGGCGAAACATACATTTCTGGGCTGTAAAAACCTGTTTGCAAAATAAGATTGTAAAACTGAAACCTTTCCTTTTTTTTTTTTATTCGGGGGGCCGAAACGCGGCGCCGACGCGATAATGAAAAACATGAATAAAAAGCATTGTTCTTATTCCGAGCCTTATGAGCTGTGAGCTACGTACGTTCCTCCGATGAAGATTTGTTTTTTATTGATAAAGAGAGAAAGCTACAAAATAAAATTATTACCCAAATAAAAAGGGGGGAGAATTCTCTGCGGCGAAAGGTAAAATCTGGAACCGCAATAGCGGACGTCGGCCGCCAGGTGTTGGGAAGGCGGAAGGCGCTCCGAGCTTGTGACAGATATCTGTGATTTCTCTTCAGAAAGAAGAATGATTGACTCCGGGGCACGCCGGCGCTCTCGCCTTTTATTACATTTTTTTCCCTTAAAGGAGAACTATGAGGGGAGTGAAAATCACTCGACGTGTGACAATGAGACTGTCACAGGTCGGCTCAGTAGATCGGGAAGTGAGCGAACACATACCGGCGCTCGCTCACTTCTCGATCCTGTCCCTGCAGAGAGCCGTGAATGTCACTCACGGCTCCCAGCAAGGATCCCCTCCCCTTTCCGATCCTCCAGCGCGGACTGGCGGAAAAGACGGGGGAGGGGGCGGGTACAGCTGTCTCTGCCTCTAGATAGACACAGGTTTTTTTGCATGCTGGCTGGTGAGTGTGCTGGGAATCATTGTGCTGTATGTACTGTATAAAGCCCATTCCGTGTGCACCGCGCTGTAAAGCTGGTAACAAACTGTGTTGTGCGTTATCCCTTATGTGTCCCTGTGCGTTTCAGGGAGGTTGGGCTTCCTCCTGACTGATGATGGGCTCGGGCGTGTTCGCAGCTGCACGTGCCGAGCCCGCCAGAGAAGCTGACAGCGCCGCAGCGTCAATCACAGGTACTGAGACATGTTCCCGGTCCGCCGCTGCAGAGATCGGGAAATGTCTCCGTGGCCTGTGATTGGTGCTGCCAGCTTCCTGGCGGGCTCGGCACGTGCAGCTGCGAACACGCCCGAGCCCATCACTACTCCTGACAAACCCGCACCCAATTTGATATTTTGAAAATGTTTATTATTATTCTAGTCTTTTAATTTCTGAAGACCTCGAGCACTAAATATGCTCCGAATTTTACGGCCGGAGCGCTAATGATTTATTCCAGGCCGCCGATTCTATGATAAACGCAATTTCCGCTTGTCTTTCTTAGGAAACTTTTCACGTGCATTAAAATTGATGTTGCATAAAAAGGAAGTGCACTTTTAATTGAAAAAGGAAAAAAAAACTCACTTAAATAATTTTTTGCGTCTTTTCTGTAAAAAAAATATTGAGGCCGTCAAGACGAGAGCAAAATAAAAAGCGTAAAAGGACCGCAACCTCGTGGCGTAATCCGCAATGATTTACACTGAAATTTTAATGGCGTGATTTATAAGACACATTTTACGGCATAAGATTGGCTGAAGAAGAGCGATTCGAGTAAATTGAATTTACGAGGAAAAAACACCCAATTCAGCGAAATTACCGAGAGAGAGATTGAAGCTCGTTATAACAAAGTGTAGAGGGCAAAAAAAAAGAGCTGCAACCCGTGGCAACCGGATATCCCTGCGTAATAGCGGTTAGCCAGCCAATTAAATTTGTGGTTGCCATTAGATATGGGGATTCGGATGAAACTGCAAATCAACGGCGGTTTTGGTTTCGGCGGTTCGTCCGAAACCGAAATAACAAATGTTTTACATGCCGGATATAATAAAACAATATTCAAGCGTAGAAAAATTAGTTATCAGAACGTGCGGCGGCCAATATTGTGTTCTGCGCATGTCCGCCGCCATCTTGGCGTGACATCACATGACGCCACGCCATGATCTGCCTGCAATCATGGACTGAAATTGCTTAGGCCCCTCCCACTGCAGGCTACCTGTAACAAGATAAAGGTGTGGGCGGAGACAAGACCAGTCACCCTGCACAAGGAAAGAGCAGCAGTGAGCGATCTTTATTACAGGAGGGGGCGGAGACAAGACCAGTCACCCTGCACAAGGAGAGAGGAGCAGTGACCGGTCTTTATTACAGAAGGGGGCGGAGACAAGACCAGTCACCCTGCACAAGGAGAGAGCAGCAGTGAGTGGTCTTTATTACAGGAAGCTCCAGGTCTCACACTGGATTACTGCACAGATCTGGAAGAAATACCCAGAGCTCACTGAGATTGAAGAATATACATGGCTCTTGTATGAGGACAATGTCTGCTGATCCCAGAGCTCGGCTTTGATTGGAGTTCCTGTTGATTGGCGGGAACATTATCGGGTTGGTTTTTGTACTATATACTGTAAGTTGCACTGATATACAATATGTTGTTACAATGTACTGTAGATGTGGAATGGTCGCTCTTCGGTCATTGCTTTGCTCGTCACCGTTGGTCTTTATTGGGCGAGCTCGTATATCCTCCCCGAAGTTCGGTAAAATAGCCCCACCCCCGGCGCCCTCCTGTAATAAGGTGACCACGCTGTGAGATGAACGATGCGCTGTGATTTAAGATGAAGGCTCGGAGTGCCAGACATCCCAGCGCCGGGGTCTCGCTCTGGAGAATCTGATCTGTAATACAAAAGTTAAGTTAATTTTACACTCGGCTGCACGTTTAAGGCGGTCTCGGTTTTGGAGACGCGCTCGCAGATTAGAATCGCTCCCCCCGGAGATGTCAGCCGGCTGAATGGTGGAGGGGCTGAGAGGGCTCTGTGCCGACACTGACCGGCCCCACAAAACACAAAAAAATGTAAATGCCATGTGACGATGTAACAATATAAATACACTATATTGGCAAAAGTATTGGGCCCCTCCCCCTCCAAATCATGTGATTCAGGTGTTCCAATCCCCTCCGTGGCCCCCGGTGTATAGGATGAGGCACCTCAGCATGCAGACGCTTCTACAGACATTGGTGAGAGAACGGGTCGCTCTCAGGAGCTCGATTCAGGCATCAGCACACCAACACATTTTGGACAATTTCATGCTCCCAACTTTGTGGGAGGAGTTTGGGGACGGCCCCTTCCTGTTCCAACATGACTGCGCACCAGTGCACAAAGCAAGGTCCATAAAGACACGGAGGGGGGAGGGGGAGGGGGGGAAGAACGTGACTGGCTGCACAGAGTCCTGACCTCAACCCTATAGAACACCCTTGGGATGAATTAGAGCGGAGACTGCGAGCCCCTCCCCCAACATCAGTACCTGACCTCACAAATGGTCCAACATTCCCATAGACACACTCCTAAACCTTGTGGACGCCTTCCCAGAGGAGGCGGATCTGTTATAGCGGCAAAGGGCGGAGCCAACCCAATACTGAACCCTACGGACTAAGACTGGGGGGGCCATTAGAGTTCATGTGCATGTAAAGGCGTCCCAATACTTTTGGCAATATAGTGTATGTAGCCATGTAACAAGGACTGGCAGTGGCGGCAAAACAAAGAACAGAACGGCAGGAGATCTCAGAGAGAAAGGACGAGTCCCTTTTATTAGCACATATCCTAATGTTTACCTGAAAGCAAGTTTTGATGTAACCTTCATCTCTTTCCATGTTTGCTTTGTGATATTTCAGAGTCCTGCGCTGCCCCCTAGTGGCTGTCTGTAGATCACTGCAGTCAATCTACATCAAGTCCCAGCCCCATACACATAACTCTACATTGTTTCTAATCAGTCAGACCTGACTGGTAGAGGAGCACTGATGCCGGTTTACACTTGTGCAGGCCAATGTGGTGCATTCATGAATGAAGGAATGTTATGTACTGTGTTGATGTTTATTATGAATGGGCTACTAATGCACCACAACTGACCAAAAATGCAAAATATTTTTCAGTAACCTGGCACACCAAAACACACGGCATGTACATTGTGAATGATCCATAAGGGTCTGGTATTGTTTGGGAGGGGGAACCGCACGCTTTCTAAAACATTTTCTTTATAAGTGTCACTTTTTGCTGCAGCAAGTTCTATACATCGTACACATCCGCCACTTCACAGGCAGGTTAAGGGGACCCCCCCCCAGGCACCATATTTAAAGGGATTTTTCCGGCCTTCCCTTCAGTCTTCTATCTGACCTCCGTCCTTCCCTTCAGTCTTCTATCTGACCTCCGTCCTCCCCTCCAGTCTTCTATCTGACCTCCGTCCTTCCCTTCAGTCTTCTATCTGACCTCCATCCTCCCCTTCAGTCTTCTATCTGACCTCCGTCTTTCCCTTCAGTCTTCTATCTGACCTCCGTCCTTCCCTTCAGTCTTCTATCTGACCTCCGTCTTTCCCTTCAGTCTTCTATCTGACCTCCGTCCTTCCCTTCAGTCTTCTATCTGACCTCCGTCCTCCCCTTCAGTCTTCTATCTGACCTCCGTCCTTCCCTTCAGTCTTCTATCTGACCTCCGTCCTTCCCTTCAGTCGTTGATAAACTTCGTTGATAAACAAAACCATATCATGCAGCGATAGAGTTTGACAAAATCACAGTTTTTATCTAATGGCAATTTTTATTTTTGCTGTCTGGGGGCCCAGTAGGGAGATTCGCCCTCTCTATTCGTCCCCGGGATTGAAATTTGGGTACAATACAAAAATGTAGAGTTGTCACCAGAACAGAAATAGAGGGACAATCTTACAATGGGGACACCTGCTCACCTGCTGATTTCCTGTTGTGTCTAGTGTACAGGAAGTGAGGAGAAATCCCTCAATATGGCACAGGTGGTCACATGATGACAACAATTTTAACAATTTCGCACTCCATCCAATATATGATAAAAGTGATGACTTTATATACACTTTAAAGGAGAACTATGAGGGGGAGGGGATTTTCACTCACCTCATAGTTCTAGCCGACGTGTGACAATGAGACTGTCACAGGTCGGCTCAGTAGATCGGGAGGTGAGCGAACACATGCCGGTGTTCGCTCACCTCTCGATCCTGTCACGGCTCTCTGCTGTGACAGGGGAGGGGCTGGATTCCCCTCTCCCCCGCTCCGATCCGCCAGCGCTGACTGGCAGAGCCAGCTGTCACTCACGCAGCTGGGCGGATCCCGGCACAATTGTCGGGATCTGCTCCGGCTGCGGCGTCTCAGTACACCGCGAGCTGTAGCTCCCTATATACTGAGCTTAGGGTGACGGGAGGACGCTAGTTTGTGTCCTCCCGTGACCCTGAGGAGAACTATGGGGAAAAGCCCTGACCACATAGTTCTCCTTTAATGGAAAGCGGGCTCTGGTCTCCCATCTTCGTTATGACTAAACCACACCGGGCAACATCCACTTTAGGTAAGCTGCGTCTACTTTTCACAACACCAAGCATGCCCCAACCCCTCCCCCCACTCCCGGGTTGGATTCCCATGGACCAAAAGGTGCAAATTCTTGTTTTAACATGTACTATTGCCCGTCTGATGAGCTCACCATCAATGGGGGGGGGGACAAGAAAAAATGGAGAAACGAATATAAAAGGCTGCGCTAGAAGAGGAGAACATTCACACCGAAAACTCCTCCAGGAAATATATTCTCCTAATTAAAATCCGGAGCCGGTTCCTCTCTCAGCCCGATAGGCGCAGCCGGACTGAGGAGTCTCGGAGGCATTTTAAAAAATAACACAAAGGAGGTTTTAATGGTATTTGTGACCCCAATTTGTGAGACATCACACGGCATTCCGGTGTGTCACTCCGCCAGGAAACGGCAAAGACATTTTTCATCATTTCTACATTGAAAGAAAAAAAAAAGAATTAACAGTAACGAATTGTT
>NW_017306890.1:791425-801499 GCF_000935625.1 Nanorana parkeri
CCCCCCCCCCCCCCCCGGGATGGACTACAATCTCATGTTTTATTTACTAATTTGTATTGAGATTGTAGTCCGTCCCATTATTGCAGCAGGACAGCCACGTCTGTTGATCGACTTTCGTCCCGTAAATCTGACCTCCGGCCTCCCCTTCAGACTTGCACAGTTGTATCGGCTCCTCTTCTGGACTGAAATTGCTGCATTGGCCGGCACTGTCAGCTTCCTTCCGGCCAACTCGTTCCTAGTCTGGCTGGAATTGGCCACCAGGACAAGAACGGGGACACAAAAGTCGTCCTCGCCTCATATACACTGTATTGGATGTGATTATTATTATTATACAGGATTTATATGGCGCCAATAGTTTGCGAAGGGCTTTACAATATAAGGAAGACATTACAGTCACAATACAATTTAAGACAAGATGGTAAGGAGGGCCCTGCCCCTGAGGGCTTACGATCTAAAAGGGAGGGGCAAGTGATACATGAGGAGGTAGCTGTGCGGGGATGATTGTTTGAGAAAGTGATTGTTCAGTGGTCAGGTTGAGGTGGGATCGGCTTCCCAGAAGAGATGAGTCCTAAGGGATCACCTAAAGGCAGTCAGTGTGGGAGATAGACGGACAGGTTGGGGTAGAGAGTTCCATAGGATGGGAGACACTCTAGTGAAGTCCTGGAGGCGAGCATGGGAGGAGTTGATGACGGAGCTGGAAAGCAGGAGGTCTTGTGAAGAGCGGAGGGGACGGTTAGGGTATGTGATGTGATGGCTCAAGGTCTCCTAGGCCACTGCAGCGGAGGGGGAGAGACGCTCCAGGGACCGATCTAGGAGCCGGAAGGCTCGGAAACTCAGGTGAGTATAACTTTACACTAGTCAAAAACAAGCAGGTAACCCTTGCAGTGTGGCGGTAGCCCCAAGACTACTCTGTTCGGCCGATGATGTAATATATTGTCTGGCCACTAGGTGGCGCTAAATGATAAATGGTATGACACAGCCAACCCATAGACGCTTATTGACTATTACTCAGGACAATGAAGTGCCTTATGCCTCCCCAACCATCAGAGAACACCTTGCCATTGTTCTGACTGCTCTACATTAATGAAAGGGGAAATGAAACACTATGAGTACTACACTTTCATTGCACATGTGCTTGTATCCCCCAAATTAGGACAGGGGCTCCCACATTTTAAACTCACTTGGTGTGCATGTCATGTGTTCATTCCTGGCTCCACTGCTGGAGTATCTCACCCACATCATAAGTAGTGGTTAGCACTTCTGCCTTGCGGCACTGGGGTCTTTGATGCAAATCCCAGTCAGGATACTATCTGCATGGAGTTTACATGTTCTTTTTGCGCTCATATGGGATTCCTCCCCCCACTCCAAAGACATGCAGGTTAATTGGCTCCTGTCTAGACTGTGTGTGTGTATGGATGTGAGATAGGGACCTTAGAGGGTAAGCTCCTTGAGGTCATGTGAATGTATGTTATGTAAAGCACTGCGTACATTGTCAGCACTGTATAAATGCCTATTATAATACATTTGCATGTTTGGTATGTACTGAACTGATAAAAGGGTCCTCTGGACCCCGAAGCGAGCACCGCACGATTTTCTGTAAGGTTCTTTATCTTTAGTGCACTCGTGCGTATAATGAGATAGTCTTTTTTTTTTTAAGCGCGCTTACGAAACACCCATAAAGTGAACCAAAAAAGTGCACAGCAAGGGTGCTGTCTAAAGGGTTTGTCTCCTGAAGAGACAGGGCCCATCCCTGAACCGCCGGGGCGCAAGGCTCCTGACAGGGACAAGGCACTCGTGTCCACCTGGCCGAAACCAGGCGGACCCATTCCTCGTGGTCAGCCAAAGCCGACCACCGAGTACACGGTTGAGGGCTCCCCCGAAGGGAGACCCCCGATTTCAGGGGAGGAAGGAACCTGAGGGCCACACATCCTCCCCCTAGAATTCAGGGTCGGCCCGAAGACCCACACCCTCCATCCTGTGGAGTGAAAAACACACAAAAAATAGCGGTGCACATACAGTGAGAAAAAATAATTTAGCGCCAATGTGAATACAATGGCTAGGCCTTGCGGCCCTGTAATAAAAATGGTGAGATAGTCATATACACAACACTTTACATATTGTATGTTGACATCAGCCCCTGCCCTCAAGGAGCGTACAATCTAAGGCCCCTATCTCACATTCTGAGGCCAATTTGGACAGGAGCCAATTAACCTTCTATCTTTGACACGTGGGATTATCCAGAGGAACGCACACAAGCACAGAAAGAACATAGAAACTCCATTCAGATAAGTGTCCTGGTTGGGATTTGTAACCGGGGACCCCAGTATCACAAGGCATACATGTTAACCACTGAGCCACTGTCCAGTCGTAGGACACATTCGGCTCCAGTCACAAAGGATAAAGGCCGCGACACACTGCATGCGAAGCCGTGCAGAGCGAAGCAAAGCTCTCCGGTACGGAGCTTCGCGTGCAGTGTGTGAGCTGAGTGCAGTCAGATGATTGACTGCACCTTCAGCCAATCGGCTCGTCTGTAACAACCGGCCAGACGTCGCATCCCGTCGCGCCGGTTTATTGGCTGAAGTTGAAATTGTTCATCTCGGCACGCTCAGCTCCGCGAGCTCTCGCCAGCTGAGGTGCCGAGAAGAAAGTGACATGACACACTGCTCGCAAAGGCAGCGTGCCCCCGCTCCGTGCTGCTTCGCCTGCAGTGTGTCACGGCCTTAAGGATTGGTTTTCTCCGTTATGTGACTCAAATTTTGACATCTCATTGGACTCATCTAAAAATAACTAGAAAAAGGGATCCCCACCCGGGTGTGTCAGCTTTGTGTGTAGAACTTCTTCTTCTTTTATGTTTTTATTGCTTTACTTCCCTCAAATAAATAAATAACGGCATAACGGATGTGACTGAAGGAGGAGACAGCCACCCGGCGGGATAAGGTATGCCGCCGGGTCCCCTCCTCTCTCCTGATACTGTCGGGCGTTCGGTCCATGACCGAGTGCCCGACTTTTCAGAGGGGGGTGACACCAAAATGACTGTAAGTCATTTTGGTGTCACCCCTCCAATGGTGTCACCCGGGTGCGGGCCGCGCCCCCCTTGTGACGCCACTGCTGCCAGCGGAAGTGAATGTGGACGCAGAGCGCTGAGTGTGACTCAGAAGGATAGGGACAGAGCACCAGCGGCCATTTTAACTGTGGGCACACCTGGCAGTGCTGGAGAAAGGTGCCTTGAGCCCCAACGGAGGAAATCAATTCCGCGTGGGAACCTCCAATTTAATGTTTTGGTGGAGAAGCACAAGAAATATAAGTTGGAAAATGGTATTTACAAGACAAAAATATTGTCCTCCGCCATTTTGCGTAGCACTGCGCAGCCGAAGTGTTCAGTGAAGCTTCTGCGGCGAACTGAAGTGCCGCGGAAACAGCTACTCAGGCCTACCCCATGTGATGCCTCGGTGCTTCTCGTAGTCTCCCTGGAAATATGGGACTTCAGCATTGACTTTCGATGACTCAGAACAGATTCAGGTCATTGTAGACCAGGGGCAGGCAACCTTGACACTCCAGCAGTGCTGAAAACTACATATCCCATCAGACATCTGCCTCTGGGAGTCATGCCTGTGGCTGTCAGAGTCTTGCAGTGCCTCATGAGACTTGTATTTTAAACCACAGCTGGAGGACCGGAGTTTGCCCATCCCTGGGGAAAGTGATGGTTAGAGTTTATGTCATTTTTATTTTCTTTCTTCTGCTGTGTCCCATTGGGATGATATCCCCTCACTTCCTGTCTGGGAGACACAAGAGAAAGTAAAAGGATATCCTGGCAAAATGAGGGGAAATCCCCTTTTAGATAGCTGGCACCCGAAACATGTGTCCCCATTGAATGATTTCACCTCTATTCCTATTGGCACCAGGATAGGTGTCCCCATTGATAGGATTCCCCTCTATTCCTATTGGCACCAGGATAGGTGTCCCCATTGATAGGATTCCCCTCTATTCCTATTGGCACCAGGATAGGTGTCCCCATTGATAGGATTCCCCTCTATTCCTATTGGCACCAGGATAGGTGTCCCCATTGATAGGATTCCCCTCTATTCCTGTTCTGGTGACTACTGAAAAAATGTTGGATCTCTTATTACGTAGACAGATGGAAGGTCCCTCTGCGCTCCCTACAGCGTTCCCGGCCCAGATTGTAGTGGTGGTGCTCGCAGTGACAATCACGGATGGCGCCGTGCACATCAGCAATGAAAAGCAGGAATCACCAGCACTCAATAATGATATTCAGATAATAAATGTCCATGTATTCGGACAGGTCATCACAATAAAAAAAAAACTATTCAGGGCCCAGGGTCATCAGGGTGACCCGAAGATGGTGGCCACCAGGATTAATAGGAATCCCCCATAAATGAGGTCCTACCTCTCACCTACCCAAAACCAAAGATAACACTTTAAGAGACCATACACTATACAATCTGATTGTACACAAGGCCGGATTTCCCACAAGGCCCACCGAGGCCCGGCCTTGGGGCAGCAGAGAGTAGAGGGGCAGCAGGGGTGTGAAATTCCTATCTCCCGGGACATGCAGTTCCGGGCGCCGGGCGGGTAGTTGTTTTCTACATTTAGCCCGGCTTTGGCCAAGCAGAACTTAATATACAGGGATGTCGCCGCTTGTTTTGTACAGGTGACCTTGCCGACATTGTATGCCGCCTGCAGGTCTGCTATTCTCTATTCAGGTCTGGGGGGTGGGGGGGGGGTGCATTGAGGAACCTGGCCTTCGGGCAGTAGAGAGAGTAAATCCGACCCTGATAGTACAATGTAGATCTCCCAATTATTTCTAAGGCAGGGTGAGTACAGTGAGATTGTTCAGGTTTGTTCCCATATCACATATATACAATCTCGGGGTGTAGACGGATTTTATGCGATTGTATTGTATATTAGACATGTGCTATTCGTTTCGCTCCGAAACGAAATCCGGAAGAATGTTCGGAAATTCGGACGTTCGGATGTATCCGAATTCCGAATTACAGATATAACGAATGCAAACGAATCCGAATTTCCGTTTCCTGAAATTAGTTTCCGAAAGTTTGTTCGAACGTTCGTTTCGTTTCTTATTCGTTCGCTGCACCAAAGTGACATTAGAGAAGCAGAAAAACAACATTTTCCCCCTCAAATGTCACTTTGCTGCAACGAACGAAAACGAAACGAACGTTCGAACGAACTACCGCTAACGAATTTCGCCCGAATCCGAATTGACTTTCACACCCGAATCCAGACATCTCAACTCTCCCGGAAGCTCCGGCGGTCTCCCGCTATTAGATAGCGGCTCCCGGCCGCCCGGGAGAGAAACATTTTCTCCCGGAAAGGTTTAATCTGCTCTATCAAGCAGATTAAACGTTTCCCTGCGATCGTTTTTTTTTTTATTCACAACACGTCTAATTCCAGGTTCATTCTCTGCAGCTAAAAATACTCCCGGCGGCCACATTCCGCTTTAATGTCTAGCTGCTGAACCCACAACATGTGGCAGGCAGGGAGAGACCCCGTCATTGAGGTTTCTTCTCGAAGGCAAACTTTCTAAATCCGGCACGTGTGGTTGTCGCACCATGTGACCTCGGCTCAGGCAATTGAGACAATTAAAGGTCTGAACCGGCCGACGGATAAGAAAAGATTTTCGAGATGCCGCAAATGATGAAACGGCGGCTGGTACGGTCCATGTAGTCGTTGTCCCGGATTGTTCACCTTTGTTGTGGTGGGAACATACATTGGAAATGACATGTGTGTGTGATCCGTGTGTGTGATCTACTGACTGCGCCCGAGACTCCTGATAAATATAGCTCCCTGTAAATCATCATCCAGACAGCCAGAGACATCTGCGGGGGTTCCGTGTGTGCGTCTCAGGGACGAGGGTCTATCCACCAGAGACATCTGCGGGGGTTCCGTGTGTGCGTCTCAGGGACGAGGGTCTATCCACCAGAGACATCTGCGGGGGTTCCGTGTGTGCGTCTCAGGGACGAGGGTCTATCCACCAGAGACATCTGCGGGGGTTCCGTGTGTGCGTCTCAGGGACGAGGGTCTATCCACCAGAGACATCTGCGGGGGTTCCGTGTGTGCGTCTCAGGGACGAGGGTCTATCCACCAGAGACATCTGCGGGGGTTCCGTGTGTGCGTCTCAGGGACGAGGGTCTATCCACCAGAGACATCTGCGGGGGTTCCGTGTGTGCGTCTCAGGGACGAGGGTCTATCCACCAGAGACATCTGCGGGGGTTCCGTGTGTGCGTCTCAGGGACGAGGGTCTATCCACCAGAGACATCTGCGGGGGTTCCGTGTGTGCGTCTCAGGGACGAGGGTCTATCCACCAGAGACATCTGCGGGGGTTCCGTGTGTGCGTCTCAGGGACGAGGGTCTATCCACCAGAGACATCTGCGGGGGTTCCGTGTGTGCGTCTCAGGGACGAGGGTCTATCCACCAGAGACATCTGCGGGGGTTCCGTGTGTGCGTCTCAGGGACGAGGGTCTATCCACCAGAGACATCTGCGGGGGTTCCGTGTGTGCGTCTCAGGGACGAGGGTCTATCCACCAGAGACATCTGCGGGGGTTCCGTGTGTGCGTCTCAGGGACGAGGGTCTATCCACCAGAGACATCTGCGGGGGTTCCGTGTGTGCGTCTCAGGGACGAGGGTCTATCCACCAGAGACATCTGCGGGGGTTCCGTGTGTGCGTCTCAGGGACGAGGGTCTATCCACCAGAGACATCTGCGGGGGTTCCGTGTGTGCGTCTCAGGGACGAGGGTCTATCCACCAGAGACATCTGCGGGGGTTCCGTGTGTGCGTCTCAGGGACGAGGGTCTATCCACCAGAGACATCTGCGGGGGTTCCGTGTGTGCGTCTCAGGGACGAGGGTCTATCCACCAGAGACATCTGCGGGGGTTCCGTGTGTGCGTCTCAGGGACGAGGGTCTATCCACCAGAGACATCTGCGGGGGTTCCGTGTGTGCGTCTCAGGGACGAGGGTCTATCCACCAGAGACATCTGCGGGGGTTCCGTGTGTGCGTCTCAGGGACGAGGGTCTATCCACCAGAGACATCTGCGGGGGTTCCGTGTGTGCGTCTCAGGGACGAGGGTCTATCCACCAGAGACATCTGCGGGGGTTCCGTGTGTGCGTCTCAGGGACGAGGGTCTATCCACCAGAGACATCTGCGGGGGTTCCGTGTGTGCGTCTCAGGGACGAGGGTCTATCCACCAGAGACATCTGCGGGGGTTCCGTGTGTGCGTCTCAGGGACGAGGGTCTATCCACCAGAGACATCTGCGGGGGTTCCGTGTGTGCGTCTCAGGGACGAGGGTCTATCCACCAGAGACATCTGCGGGGGTTCCGTGTGTGCGTCTCAGGGACGAGGGTCTATCCACCAGAGACATCTGCGGGGGTTCCGTGTGTGCGTCTCAGGGACGAGGGTCTATCCACCAGAGACATCTGCGGGGGTTCCGTGTGTGCGTCTCAGGGACGAGGGTCTATCCACCAGAGACATCTGCGGGGGTTCCGTGTGTGCGTCTCAGGGACGAGGGTCTATCCACCAGAGACATCTGCGGGGGTTCCGTGTGTGCGTCTCAGGGACGAGGGTCTATCCACCAGAGACATCTGCGGGGGTTCCGTGTGTGCGTCTCAGGGACGAGGGTCTATCCACCAGAGACATCTGCGGGGGTTCCGTGTGTGCGTCTCAGGGACGAGGGTCTATCCACCAGAGACATCTGCGGGGGTTCCGTGTGTGCGTCTCAGGGACGAGGGTCTATCCACCAGAGACATCTGCGGGGGTTCCGTGTGTGCGTCTCAGGGACGAGGGTCTATCCACCAGAGACATCTGCGGGGGTTCCGTGTGTGCGTCTCAGGGACGAGGGTCTATCCACCAGAGACATCTGCGGGGGTTCCGTGTGTGCGTCTCAGGGACGAGGGTCTATCCACCAGAGACATCTGCGGGGGTTCCGTGTGTGCGTCTCAGGGACGAGGGTCTATCCACCAGAGACATCTGCGGGGGTTCCGTGTGTGCGTCTCAGGGACGAGGGTCTATCCACCAGAGACATCTGCGGGGGTTCCGTGTGTGCGTCTCAGGGACGAGGGTCTATCCACCAGAGACATCTGCGGGGGTTCCGTGTGTGCGTCTCAGGGACGAGGGTCTATCCACCAGAGACATCTGCGGGGGTTCCGTGTGTGCGTCTCAGGGACGAGGGTCTATCCACCAGAGACATCTGCGGGGGTTCCGTGTGTGCGTCTCAGGGACGAGGGTCTATCCACCAGAGACATCTGCGGGGGTTCCGTGTGTGCGTCTCAGGGACGAGGGTCTATCCACCAGAGACATCTGCGGGGGTTCCGTGTGTGCGTCTCAGGGACGAGGGTCTATCCACCAGAGACATCTGCGGGGGTTCCGTGTGTGCGTCTCAGGGGCGAGGGTCTGTCCACCAGAGACATGAAAATGGGCTTCAGCCACGCCTCGTGCCCAAAGGCAAGAAAACCTTCAGACCTTCCCAGACACCCAATTTACTCCCGGAAACACTGCTGACCAGTTCTGATCTGTCAACCCAAATATTGTGTATTGGGTTCTTTAGTCTTCTTCTTCTTCTTATCTTAAAGAAATTGACCCAACGCTCCCCCCACAACCACAAATCTATGTCTGGAAAAAAAAGTCTCATCTCCAGTTATTTGGGGGTAATTTAAAAGGTAGAAGGGAAGAGAAGATGAAGAGATGAGTCTAGACAAGTAGAGGAGGGAGGAGAAGAGAAAAGTAGAGGGTATAGAGAGAAAGATGAGGAAAAGAAAAGAAGAGAAGAGAATTCAGGGAAGGGGAGAGGGGATGAAGGAAAGAAGAGGAAAGGGGGGGGGGGAAAAAAAGGGAGATGAGATGGGGGAGTAAAAGCAAAGAGGAAATGAAAGGAAGGGGAAAAGAGATGAAGGGAAGAGAGGTGAATAGAAGGGGGGTGAATGGAAGGTAGGCATAGATAAAGGGAAGGGAAGAGGAGATGAAGAGAAGAGGAAAGGATAAAGAAGGGAAGATGAGATGACGGGAAGAGGAGAGGGAGGAGAAGGGAAGATGAGATGACAGAAAGGGGAGAGGAGAGGGAGGAGAAGGGAAGCGACAAGAAAAGAGTCATAAGAAATTAAGGGAACAGGAGATGAATGGAGGGAAAAGAAGATCAAGGGAAGAGGAGAAAGAAGGGAAGAGGAAATGAAAGGAAGGCAAGATGAGAACAGAAAGAAGGAAAGGAAAGATAAAATGAAGTAAAGGGGAAAAGGAGATAAAGGGAATAAAGAAGTACATTTTTGATGAAGGGAGGAGGCAAGAGGAGATGAAGAGAAGGGAAGAGGAGATGAAGAGAAGGGAAGAGGAGATGAAGAGAAGGAAAGAGGAGATGAAGAGAAGGGAAGAGGAGATGAAGGAAATTGGAGAGGAGAAAGAAGGGAAGGAAGCAGAGACTGAAGGGAAGAGAAGATGAGAGGAAGAGAAGGGAGGAGGAGATTAGGGGGAGAGAAAATGAGAGGAGAAGGGAAGACGAGATAAAGGGAATGAAAGATAAGATAAAGGGAAGGGAAGAGAAGGTGCAGATAAGAGTAGAAGAGCAGAGAAAGACGGAAGAGGAAATAAAGGAAAAGGAAGAGGAGATGAAGAGAAGAGGAAAGCAGAGAAGAAAGAAGGGAAGAGGCGATGAAGGCAAAAGGAGAAGAGAAAGAAATGATGAGATGAAGGGAAGAGAAGAAGAGAGGAGAAAAGAAAGAAGGGAAAGGGGGAGGAGTGGAGGAGGGGGGAAAGAAGGGAAGGTAAGATTAGATGAAGGGAAGGAAAAGTAAGAGGAGATGAGAGTGGGGAGGGGAGAAACCATGCAGAGAGGGATGGAAGGGAAAACAGGAAATAAGATAGAAGAGGAAGGGAACTGAAGGAAAAGAGAATAAAAAGTGGAAGGAATAAGTGGAGGAGGAGGAGGGAGAAGAAGAGACTAGATGAAAGGTGGAAAGCAACGTTCAGGAGATGGAAGTGAAGTGGAAGGGCGTTTCCTCCCTCCATCCAAAGCTGACTTTATCATAATCCTCTAAAACACTTCCAGGTATAC
>NW_017306890.1:801765-802987 GCF_000935625.1 Nanorana parkeri
GAGTAAAAGCAAAGAGGAAATGAAAGGAAGGGGAAAAGAGATGAAGGGAAGAGAGGTGAATAGAAGGGGGGTGAATGGAAGGTAGGCATAGATAAAGGGAAGGGAAGAGGAGATGAAGAGAAGAGGAAAGGATAAAGAAGGGAAGATGAGATGACGGGAAGAGGAGAGGGAGGAGAAGGGAAGATGAGATGACAGAAAGGGGAGAGGAGAGGGAGGAGAAGGGAAGCGACAAGAAAAGAGTCATAAGAAATTAAGGGAACAGGAGATGAATGGAGGGAAAAGAAGATCAAGGGAAGAGGAGAAAGAAGGGAAGAGGAAATGAAAGGAAGGCAAGATGAGAACAGAAAGAAGGAAAGGAAAGATAAAATGAAGTAAAGGGGAAAAGGAGATAAAGGGAATAAAGAAGTACATTTTTGATGAAGGGAGGAGGCAAGAGGAGATGAAGAGAAGGGAAGAGGAGATGAAGAGAAGGGAAGAGGAGATGAAGAGAAGGGAAGAGGAGATGAAGAGAAGGAAAGAGGAGATGAAGAGAAGGGAAGAGGAGATGAAGGAAATTGGAGAGGAGAAAGAAGGGAAGGAAGCAGAGACTGAAGGGAAGAGAAGATGAGAGGAAGAGAAGGGAGGAGGAGATTAGGGGGAGAGAAAATGAGAGGAGAAGGGAAGACGAGATAAAGGGAATGAAAGATAAGATAAAGGGAAGGGAAGAGAAGGTGCAGATAAGAGTAGAAGAGCAGAGAAAGACGGAAGAGGAAATAAAGGAAAAGGAAGAGGAGATGAAGAGAAGAGGAAAGCAGAGAAGAAAGAAGGGAAGAGGCGATGAAGGCAAAAGGAGAAGAGAAAGAAATGATGAGATGAAGGGAAGAGAAGAAGAGAGGAGAAAAGAAAGAAGGGAAAGGGGGAGGAGTGGAGGAGGGGGGAAAGAAGGGAAGGTAAGATTAGATGAAGGGAAGGAAAAGTAAGAGGAGATGAGAGTGGGGAGGGGAGAAACCATGCAGAGAGGGATGGAAGGGAAAACAGGAAATAAGATAGAAGAGGAAGGGAACTGAAGGAAAAGAGAATAAAAAGTGGAAGGAATAAGTGGAGGAGGAGGAGGGAGAAGAAGAGACTAGATGAAAGGTGGAAAGCAACGTTCAGGAGATGGAAGTGAAGTGGAAGGGCGTTTCCTCCCTCCATCCAAAGCTGACTTTATCATAATCCTCTAAAACACTTCCAGGTATACGCG
>NW_017306890.1:802997-805103 GCF_000935625.1 Nanorana parkeri
GCCCTCCCGGGCCACCAGACCCGGGCAACCCGCAACCCCTAGATCACCTAGAATGTCCTTCTATCTTCACCAGCATTTCTATTAGAGGAACGAAAACTGAAACTGAGGAACTTTGTTCTATTTTGTGCAGAGGAAGTGACTTGTCACTGACAGTGGTGACCTCCTGCACCCTCCCTGATAAGCTGAAGACTGACGAAGCATTCCCGGGACTGGATGAGGGACTCGTGGCATCTAAGATATATATATATACCACTCCACTGATCATCACAGCCAGTGCCAGGGCTCCAATAAAACAATGGAATTTTACAAGGAGATTCACTGTTTTGAGTTCTGGGGACTGGTCTTGTCTCCGCCCCCTCCTGTAATAAAGACCGCCCACTGCTGATCTCTCTCCTTGTGCAGGGTGATTGGTCTTGTCTCCGCCCCCTCCTGTAATAAAGACCGCTCACTGCTGCTCTCTCCTTGTGCAGGGTGATTGGTCTTGTCTCCGCCCCCTCCTGTAATAAAGACCGCTCACTGCTGCTCTCTCTCCTTGTGCAGTACCATGTTGTATTGATAATGTTACATTGTATCCATATACTCCTGTATATACAGTGATCGGTATACAGGGCGGTATATACAGTGATCGGTATACAGGGTAGCCGTTCTCCGGGAAGAAGGAGGATGAGACCCTCATCGAGATGTCTGCTGCCACCAACGGTGAGAGATCGGGGCAGAGGGGTAGATCTGAGAGAAAAGGGCAGATCGGGGGGCAGAGGGGTAGATCTGAGAGAAAAGGGCAGATCGGGGGGCAGAGGGGAGGAGATCTGAGTGTAAAGGGGCAGAGGGGTAGATCTGGGTGTAAAGGGGCAGAGGGGTAGAGCTGAGAGAAAAGGGGCAGATCGGGGGGCAGAGGGATAGTTCTGGGTGTAAATGGGCAGAGGGGGAGATCTGAGTGTAAAGGGGCAGATCGGGGGGCAGAGGGGTAGATATGGGTGTAAAGGGGCAGAGGGGGAGATCTGAGTGTAAAGGGGCAGATCGGGGGGCAGAGGGGTAGATATGGGTGTAAAGGGGCAGAGGGGGAGATCTGGTTGTAAAAGGGGAAAGAGCAGGGGGCAGAGGGGTAGATCTGGGTGTAAAGGGGCAGAGGGGTAGAGCTGAGAGAAAAGGGGCAGATCGGGGGGCAGAGGGGTAGATCTGGGTGTAAATAGGCAGAGCAGAGGGGTAGATCTGGGTGTAAATAGGCAGAGCAGAGGGCAGAATAGTAGATCTGGGTGTAAGGGGGCAGAGGGGTAGATCTGAGAGTAAGGGGCAGGCCAGGGACCAGGGGGGCATATTAGGGCTGTTGGTAGGACATTGTCTGTGGGTTGTGGTTGGGGCTCTTCAGCCATAATGACCCTGTATTGGAATGACAGGAGGGGGGCAGATTCAGGCGGCTGGGGGTATCAGTGGGTGTGATCCTGCCATGTGTCTGTGACTCTACTATTACCCTGTATTGGGGTGATAACAGGACACGTGCTCGGATTGGGGTGACTCACCCGGCTGGATTTCCCTTCCTCTCCCCCCAGGAGGCCGAGTTCTGGGTGGAGGTGTCAGCCCCCCCCCTGTGTGTGATTGGAGTTGAGAAGTGAGGTCACTTTGCTGAGACTTCCATTCCTATGACGTCATAGGGCCGGTGGTCGGTGTTTGTAAATAGATGTGTTGTTGTTGTTGTGCGCTGAGTCTCATGTGATTGGATAATATCAGAGATCGGCCTTCAGGAGGGTTTGTGTTTTGCTGCCTTTGTACAGAAATCTTTTTATATCGGAGAATTCTTCTTCTTCTGTGTTTTTTTTGTTTATCCAGAAAATATAATAAAGCTGCAAAATCCGTCCGTTACCCTTCACAATGCGACGTCCCAACTTATAAACAGGACACCGGATTTAGAATAAGGGGGCGGGGGGTATGAGTGAGCTCGGGAATATTACATGGTGTTGTACATGGCCGGATTTACTCTCCCTGCTGCCCCAAGGCCAGGTTTTCTCACTTTTTTTGTATTTATTTTTTGACTTTTTTAAATTATTATTTATCTTATCGTTTACGTTTTTATTTTTTTTTAATCATTTTTAATCTTATTATTTTTTATAA
>NW_017306890.1:805192-806529 GCF_000935625.1 Nanorana parkeri
GCAGACTTATTACATGTGATCTCGGCGACATCGCAGCGATCGCATGTAAACGAACAATCGGCTTCCCCACACTACATTTAGCGCGGCTTGTGCAAAGCAACTCACCGCCCGGCCCCCTCCGGATTCCGCCCGGCCGCCCCCCGAGACCTGGCCTTGTGGGGGAATCCGGGCCTGCTGGCGTATACAGAGACAATTCTGACAATCTATATACTGTATATACATGACTATAGAGAAACACTGATCTGTGACGATTCCGATCTATAGGAGACGCCCGCACGGAAACGCTCTGCTATCACCCGTCTTCGCCGCGTCCAAAATGGCTTTGGAAACGCCGATTCCATGCGTCGCACGGACAGCACTGCGCGTCATGCAGCCTGAATGGTGGTAATGGACATTGCATGCATCGATGGTCAGCTCAGGCACGCTGACTGGAGGATCGGATGGGGGAGGGGGCGGGTACAGCTGGCTCTGCCTCTAGATAGGCAGAGCCAGCTGTCACTCACGCAGCTGGGCGGATCCAGACATAATTGTCGGGATCCGCTTCAGCTGCGTCGTCTCGGTATACCGCGAGCTGTAGCTCCCTATATACTGAGCTTTGGGTGACGGGAGGACGCTAGTTTGTGTCCTCCCGTGTCCCTTAGTGGGAAAGCCCTGACCTCATAGTTCTCCTTTAAGACAAGGGTTCTTTTTCAAGGTTTGGAGGAGACTGTGCTGCCCCTCCTCGCGAGGTTCCCCTTCCAGGGTCGGAAGGTCTGTGACCAGGGAGGGGGACCGCATGCTCACTGGCAGTCCTGGATAAGGGGTCTGTTTGGAATATTAAGGGGAACCATGTGACATTTGTTTTTTATATGTACTGTCACTTTAATTCTGAAACATTGACTGTGGAAATTCCGGGGGGATCCCTGCGTGTGACATCATTTCCCATAAAAGGTGATTTCATAATTGATGATGTCACCCCTGGAGTCGGGACGCTGCGCGGCGGCTCGTGGGGTGTGTGTCCGGTAGGTAAACATTGCGAGAGGAGAGTTTTTTTTAAATTTTTTTTACCTTCACATAATGAATCGCATTTATCAAACATCCCTCCCAGCGCTAAAAACTATTCCACAGCCGACGGCACCCGGGAAATCCCTTTAATTATCCCTTTAATTACCATCCGGACTGAGTTCAGACCGGTTCATGGCTAATTGGCTTAGTCCGAGCGCCGTTGCCGGATTTAGAGGGTAGCCGCAGGTCCAGCGCGGCGTCCGTACCGCTTTCTACAGATCAGTTCAGCATTGTCTGTGTCCCCGCAGGGGAGATTCGCCCTCTTTATGAGCCTTGTCACCGGAACAGAGGGG
>NW_017306890.1:806692-814551 GCF_000935625.1 Nanorana parkeri
AATGGAGACGACTGTTCCTGTGTCTATGAGTCACTTTGGGGAGATTTCCCCCTAACTTCATGTTGTGCCTCCAGGACAGAAATTTGTTGGAAATCCAAAATGTTACAGTTGTCACCAGAACAGGAATGGAGAGCAGTGGCGTCACAAGGGGGGTGTGGCGTACTCCCATAGGAGTACCATTGGAGGGGTGACCCCACCCAAAATGACTTAGTCATCTTACCCCCCCTTCTGAAAAGTCATGGACCGAACGCCCGACAGTATCAGGAGAGAGGAGGGGACCCGGCTGCATACTTTATCCCGCCAGGTGACTGTCCCCTCCTCTCTCTGTCGGCGTCCATCACCAAGATGGCCGCCGGCAGGTATCAGAAGACTGCCGCGCGTGCGCGGTGACGTCTCGGCAGGGTGACACCCGGAGCGGGTAACCGAGTGTCTCGGGACGCCCCTGATGGAGAGGAAGTCTTACAGTGGGGACACCTGTTCTGAGTCTAAGAGGAAATGTCCACTTCCTGTTGTGCCTCCAGGACAGGAAGTGTAGGGAAATCAGCCCTACGTGACACACACATCGTTGGTTCCCAACCTTTTTAACTTGCGTAACTCTTGGAAGTCCAATTGTATAATTTGTACCCCTCGGTGGGCATGGAACAATGGTCGGGGGGGGTAATAGTGCACTGTGCCGAATGGTGAGTGGCACAGACAGTAGGACGGGCTCACAATGCCACGGCGTTGGCGGGGTGAAGGGGGGAGCTGGGAGGTTGGGGCGGGTATGTTGTGCTCTGTCCAGGGTTATCTTGGGGCTTCTTTGGGGTGCGGCCCGTGACACTGGATTTGCGGGATCTAGGGCCCCTCTGGGGTTTTAGGGCTGCTGTGGGTTGGAGGGCTAGGCAGCCCTCCATGATGGGTGTCTGGGCCATGGAGATGGGGGAAGGGTACAGTCTGTAGGCTCACACGCATGTTGCAGCTCTGGGGAGGACTCCATGTGAAGTGCAGTGAAGGACGCCGCAGGGTGGAGCGGCTCTCGTCTGATGGAGGCACTTCAATGGCCCCGGCGGAAGGTGCCACCATGAGGAGAGGGGGGTTGAGCAGAACCTGCTGCGGCTCGGGACCTGCGCTCTCTGTCCCAGGCCGCTTCCTCTTCATGACAAATCACAGGAGACAGCAGGGGGGACGTCGCTCATCTGGGGGACTGATCGAGGTTCTGGCAGCTGAAACTAGAGATGAGTGTCGGAGATGCAGACCTTCTGTACACAGCTCGGTCCCTGAGGCCAGGTTCACACTATGGCCATCCGTGCACAAAACCGCGCCGATACGGAATCGCCGCCGATCGCAATGGCGGTGCCGTTGTTTTCTAAAAACACCGCCCGTGCAATCGAACGCGATCGCGGCTAAAACGGTTGCGTGTGTGGCAAAAAAAGCTACAGGTATCTTTTTTTCTGCGATTGCCGCGCGGATGTCACCCCATTGAAATCAATGGGGCCGCGCAGGAACCGCTGTGTGCAACTGCTCGCCATCGCACGGTCCCGGGGCGGGTGTTCTTGACCGCCCCGGTCTGAACCAGCCCTGAATCTCCGCTGCCACGGCCTTTTTTTGCCATTAAATAAATATTTAAAAGCAGCCTTAGGCCTCATTCACACGAGAAAAGGCCGGCACGTACAGCTCCGCGCTGCGTGCACGGCCGTATCGGGTAGCTCCCGGGAAGGACGGGTGATGCGTGTGATTAGTACGCACCCCCCGTCCTTCCCTATGGGAGTACGTCGCCCTACGCTCACCTCATGTGCAGGTCCGTACGGGTGTCCCGGCTCGGACGCAGACAGGAGCCATCCTGCCAGCGTACGAGTACGCTCACCCGCACCCGTACGGACGTGCACTTGGGGTGAGCGTAGGGCGGCGTACTCCCATAGGGAAGGACGGGGGGTGCGTACTAATCACACGCAGCACCTGTCCTTCCCGGGAGCTGTACGTGTCGGCCTTTTCTAGTGTGAATGAGCCCTAAATGTGCTGCCAAGTCCCCAAGGTGTTGCAGAATGTGGGATCTTGGTCTTATAAATATCCCTTTAATAAATAATATAAGTGGAACGTTTTTTATTTATCTATTTTTTGTAAATAAAAAAACAAAAATGTGTTTTATATATATAGAGAGAAATATATGATGTATAGTACTGTACACACACACACACTGACCGTTCTCTATAAATAAATACAAATAAAATGTATCAATATATAGAAAATGTGACTTGTCAGTGTTAGGAAAACTTTGTCGGTTTTCTTCTTCACTCAGCTTTATTTGTCTTCACGGCCTGAACATTTCCATATACGGTCTGGGAGTCGGTCTATCCCCGGGAGTCTGGCTTTTCTTTTTTGTGAATAATCTCCTCTGTGTCACACGTCCGGCACGCCGGGGGAATTTCTCAACCAGGAATTTATATTTCGTGGAACTTAAGTTATTTCCACTGTTTGCAGTCAAATCTGAGAAAACCGCTCCTGTGTTTTTGTTCTGTGTGTATCTATTCACACAGCATAACACAATACAGGTGAAACTCGAATAATTAGAATATCGTGCAAAAGTAATGGCAGTAAGTGCTGCAAAAGGGGCCCAAACCAAGTACTGAGTACATATGCATGCTTGTACTTCTCAGAGGTCCGATATTGTTCTATGTACAATCCGTGTGTTACTGATTGCATGTAATATTCTACTTTTCTGAGGTTGTGGATTTGGGGTTCTTGGGGTTTCCATGAGCTGTAAGCCATAATCATCACAATGATGACAAATCACGGCTTGAATTATCTCGCTTTGCATGTAATGAGTCTCTCTCGTATATTAGTTTCAACTTTTAAGTTGCATTAGTGAAATAAATGAACTTTGCACGATATTCTAATTATTCGAGTTTCACCTGTATGTATGTATGTATGAAAAAAAATGTTTGCTTTTTTTTTAACCTTTTTTTAGATGTTTTTTTTGTTGCAGTAGACAAACGTGGCTGATTCCAGTTTCTTTTTTTTTTTCTTCTGAGCACCTTCACAGTGATCTGTCGTCGTAGAAAGACTTAGGACTGACATTTCAGGAATGTTTTTCTCCCATTAACTTCAAGTGAATAATTTGTAGTCTGAGCCCCACTGATTGGCACCTGTAACATGAAGACGATGACCCTACCTAACTTGACCTGAAATGTGCCACGGTCACTATGGTCAGTATGCAAATAAGCGGGCATACTCAGAGTAATTCCGATGGAAGGGGTACGGGAGGGTGGGATGACACGATCTTCCCAACGGGTGAGTGTGGGAAACAGAGGAGCTTAAATGTGCGGGGCTCCTCCCACAAATCCGGCCAATAATTGGCCTCAAACATATACACCGTGTTTCCCCGAAAATAAGACACTGTCTTATATTTTTTTCGCCCCCAAAAAACACACCGGGTCTTATTTTCAGGGGACGTCTTATTTTAATTTTTTTAATGTGCAACAATCCAAAGTTATCCGGTGTCACTCCGCCTGTCACAGTAACCGGCGCTATAGAGGAATATCGGCTAATGCGGCTCTGCTCCCTCCGCCGCCGCAGCCTTGCTTTCTATAGCGCCGGCTTCCTTTGCCATTAGGGACAGCGGTGCAGCAGTGGGGACATCAGGCAGTGGACATCGCGGTAAAGTACGGTACCATTACATTAAGCAGCGCCTTCAGGGGGACAGCAGTTGGTGAAGTCTGGTACTGGAGTGCTCCCTGTCACTGCGCTGGGCGCAGGGAGTCCCCTGTCATCCCCTTAATACAGTATGTCCCTGCAGGCCGATGCCATCTCTCCTGCTCGGGCGCGCGCATACGCAGTTCAGATGTTCGGCCGGGAGACGAGGAGAGACGGTAAGGTAGGTCTGTGGAGCAGCGTGCACCCGCACAGACACCGAGGGACATCAGAGGAGAGGAGGACAGAGGAGTCGGCGCTGGATCGGAGACCCGCCCCCAGCGCTGGAGGGACAGATCAAGACAACAGTAAAGAATAAGATGATCGAATCAAGAGCCATCATTAAGCCCTCGTTCACACCTGAACGCTTTGTAGCGCGTTCTACGCTCGACGAACGCTCTACAAAACGCTCAAAAATATAAATCCCATTGTAGTCAATGGGTCTCGTTCCCACCTTGGCGTATTTCCGCCCGTCCCTAACGCGTTACAAAACGGCCCACGCCTGAAAAGGTCCCGGGACTACTTTGGGCCGTTTTGTAGGGCGTTTCCAATGGGATACAGCCAAGTAGCCTTCGGAAACGCGCAACTTTTTTACCGTGAATCGCGGTAAAAAACCGTGCGACGGTTGCGCGACAGACGCGCATATGCAATACGCCTAGGTGTGAACGTGACCTAAGGCCCCATTCACGCTAAAGGACACCTTGAGCGGATCGGCGCGGCCGGGATAGCGCGACTGGTCGGGCGACGTTCCGAGCGACCTTCAACCGTTGGGCTGCGCGCAAAAATAGAAAAAAATCGTGCGACATCCGCGTGAAAAAAGGGTCCCGCACAAGCAACCGCGACGAGCGACGTGGAGCTGTACAATAGAACAGCTCCATTGAAAATCATTGGGCGGCAATATCGCGCGGCAATATCGCGGTGGAAATCGCATGATTAAACGCCCAGTGTGAACGGGCACTTAAAGTGACATTAAACCCTCAGATTTTTTAACATAAAACAATACTGTAATGTGCGCCTCACTGTAATCCATGGTTGTTTCCCTTCTCTTTGCTGCTCTTCCTTTTAAATCCTCAGGGTAAGTCCCTACAGCAGGATTGGGAAGGGGGAGGGGGAGGGGAGTTTGATTTTAATGTCACTTTAACTCTGAACAACAATGTATCTTATTTGTGTGTCACTCGGCTGGAGATCCTCCAATCATCTCTGACACTGTCCTTCCTTCTGGAGGGGGGGCTACGTCTGTTCCCCATGGTCCCTGTGTGTGTTGTAAAGTAGTCACCGCTCCAAGCTCCGCCCCCCCCCCCGGATGGACTACAGTCTCATGTTTAGTTTTAGTAAATGTTTAATATATATTATACATACACAGACCGGAGGCATCCCAGACTCCGATACCTTCAACCGCCCCTTGCCTCTTCCAGCAGGGGTGCAGTAATGAAGCAGGGAGCCTGGCAGGCGGTCATGTGACCATCGGCCCGGCTTCCTGATTGGATGGGAAGCCACATCTACGTTCCCTCGCAGCTTCCCAGGCGCTGAGGACTGCAGCTGCGATGTGAGGAATGTAAGTGGCGAGTGCTGCTGCGCTCTGTATCTCCGAGCCGGTCAGAGAGAGATCTTTGCGATCCCTCCGGCGGCTCAGTGACTACAAACATGGCACCGGCTTTGGTGCTGCGCTCGGGGGTGATTAGGGTGTGGCCAGACACACCTGGCACACCCCATGTGCACGCCTAATGGTATTGAGATTGTAGTGAAGGTGAAGATTACAGGGCTGTGGGCGGAGTCACCATTGGATGATTTACCCTCTATTCCTGTTCTGGTGACAACTGTAACATTTTGGGTTTGCCATCACTGTCGGCCCCCGGGACATATACACAGGACGCGGTTAGTTGCCCCTCTGGATTGTCATTCGTGTTCCTTGTGTGTCACGGCTCAGCAAATGGGATGAATAATAAATAAGATGCATGAAAACATTCCCAGCTCCCCGGGCGATATGACACGAACCACAGCTGGTTATTGTTGGTTAACCGTAATGAAGTGTGAATTGACGTCCACCGTGACGCAGCGAGTCATAAATACGGCAGATGGTTGTCACCGTCGATCAAACTGCTCCGTCAGCAAATCTATATCATTCTCTAAGGAAAGCTGGACACGCACGTGAAGATTTCTCACGTTTAGCTTTAAACCGCGCGGATGAATCTCCCCCCCGCAGGCTGTTGTATTCAGACAGCTGGCAGCCGCGGCTGCACGATGACACACACATTACTAGAAAGCACAATGGTATTTTATTCACAAACTTCATGGGACGTGGAGTCGGAGCCGCCACCTTATCCTAAAAATACCTGAATGACACGGCGAGGGGGGCGGAGCTGCCCAGATGGTGCCCCTGCTGAAGGCAGATTAACCTCTGCAATGCCAAGGGAGCCAATACAGCTTGTCCAAACTGCGGCCCTCCAGCTGTGGGGTGGAACTACGAATCCCATGAGGCTTTGCAAGATTCTCACAGTCACAGACACAACTCCCGGAGAGAGATGCATCATGGGATTTGTAGTTTCACCCCCAGCTGGAGGGCCGGAGTATGGACATCCCTGGCTTAAAGGGTCAATCCGCTTAAAAAAAAATGACATCTTGCTGTCTGATGGATCCCGGAGACTTGAAGGGAATGTGAAACCAGAAATGGACTTTAAATGTCTGTGTCGGTAAAATAATTTATTGTATTCTTTATCGTTTCGGATCTACCAACGGCCACAATTCTAGCCGTTTATCCTCTTCACGTGACACACATCCGTCAGTCTGTCAGTATCCCTAACGCAGAAGTTTTTGTATCTGAATTTTATTACCTGTTGATCATGCCCAGTAGCTCATTTCCACTTCCTGTAACAGGGTGACAACGCCGTTTGCTCTGCAAGGATATTGCACAGCAGGGTGGTCTTTCTTGGACATGTGGCTGGACTGCAGGCCGGATCTCAGAGCTGTAATATGACAATGATGTGCTTTTCCCTGTTTATCTGTTTCAGCAACATTGTTCCCAGGAACGAGAGTCCCCTGTAGGACCGTGATTAAAGAATTCAGGTTCTGGGAATTTATTTATTTTTTTGTCGGTCAATAGGAAGTGAAAGTGAGAAGTGACAATTTTCAGATTTCTGTATCTATAACAGAGAATATACTTGGCCCGAGACTTCCCAGAAGTCCTTTCTTCCACTGTCTGTGGAGAGTAGAGGTTGTTGTCACCTTCTGGCAGGAAGTGCTATTGCAATGAGAGTCGCTGGCAGTATCAACGGCTAGAATTGTGGCCGTTGTTAGATCCGAATTGATAAAGAATACGATAAATTCTTTTACTGATACAGACGTTTCTGGTTTCACATTCCCGTCCAGTCTCCGGGATCCATCAGACGGCAAGATGTCATTTTTTTTTTGAAGCGGATTGACCCTTTAAGCCACGGGGTCTCAAACCTCTGGCACTCCAGCTGGGGGTGAAACTCCAAATCCCATGATGCATCTCTCTCCGGGAGCCGTGGCTGTGAGAATCTTGCAATGCCTCATGGGATTTGTAGTTCCACCGCAGCTGGAGGGCCGGAGGTTTGAGAGCGCTGCTTTTAAAGGAGAACAATGGGGTCAGTGTTTTTCCCCATAGTTCTCCTAAGGGTAACGGGAGGACACAAACTAGCGTCCTCCCGTCACCCTAGGCTCAGTATATAGGGAGCTACAGCTCGCGGTATACTGAGGCGCCGCACCTGGAGCGGATCCCGACTTAGATGTCGGGATCCGCCCAGCTGCGTGAGTGACAGCTGGCTCGGCCTATCTAGAGGCAGAGCCAGCTGTACCCGCCCCCTCCCCCGTCCGTTCCGCCAGTCAGCGCTGGAGGATCGGAGCGGGGAGGGGGGAATCCAGGATCGAGAGGTGAGCGAGCGCCGGTATGTTTTCCCTCACCTCCCGATCTACTGAGCCGACCTGTGACAGTCTCATTGTCACACGTCGGCTAGAACTATGAGGTGAGTGGAAATCACCCCCCTCCCCCCCCCCTCATAGTTCTCCTTTTAAGCTGTATTGGCTCCCTTGGCATTGCAGAGGTTAATCTGCCTTTAGCAGGGGCACCATCTGGGCAGCTCCGCCCCCCTCGCCGTGTCATTCGGGTATTTTTAGAATAAGGGGCGGCTCCGACTCCACGTCCCCATGAAGTTTTGTCTAGAGAATGTTGAAGT
>NW_017306890.1:814905-818350 GCF_000935625.1 Nanorana parkeri
CCTATCTAGAGGCAGAGCCAGCTGTACCCGCCCCCTCCCCCGTCCGTTCCGCCAGTCAGCGCTGGAGGATCGGAGCGGGGAGGGGGGAATCCAGGATCGAGAGGTGAGCGAGCGCCGGTATGTTTTCCCTCACCTCCCGATCTACTGAGCCGACCTGTGACAGTCTCATTGTCACACGTCGGCTAGAACTATGAGGTGAGTGGAAATCACCCCCCTCCCCCCCCCCTCATAGTTCTCCTTTTAAGCTGTATTGGCTCCCTTGGCATTGCAGAGGTTAATCTGCCTTTAGCAGGGGCACCATCTGGGCAGCTCCGCCCCCCTCGCCGTGTCATTCGGGTATTTTTAGAATAAGGGGCGGCTCCGACTCCACGTCCCCATGAAGTTTTGTCTAGAGAAAGGACCTCTCCTGCTTATAGAGGATGACTATGACATGCTTATTGGAGCCTCGTCTCTGCCGCGCTCGGCCCCTGGCCGGTTAAAGTTGCCGGGACAGACGCCGGGTGTGCAGAATTCCTCGCCAATAGACCTAAATAGAATAACCGGAGAGCTCGGGTCATGAGCGAGGAGCAAAGAGAACCTTTCCCGAGGAAAGCACAGAGGCTGGCATTGTTTACATGCTAATTGCCTGGCTGTCATGCCTATCCTCTGGTTTCAGCGCCGTGAATCTCTGACCCTGAGCAAATCAGCCCGTGATGGCTTCCGATTTTACTGTGAATTTATCTCCAGACAAAACTTTTGGGTGAGTTTTGGAAGGAGTGGGGAAGGATTAGAGCCCATGTCTGGATTTAAATGCCGTTTATGGTATTGCTGGGGAAATACATTCTCACTTCCTGTCCCTGTGACAACATTGTGACCCAGATAAGAAATGAGGCACAAAAATAGTATTGCATTTGGGCTAGACCGGTTCTGCCTTCTAACACCCCCCATCCAGTAGTTTGTGTCTTTGCCCCTCCCACAATGGTGAGATTTCCTCCAGTAGTTTGTGTCTTTGCCCCTCCCACAATGGTGAGATTTCCTCCAGTAGTTTGTGTCTCTGCCCCTCCCACAATGGTGAGATTTCCCCTCCAGTAGTTTGTGTCTCTGCCCCTCCCACAATGGTGAGATTTCCTCCAGTAGTTTGTGTATCTGCCCCTCCCACAATGGTGAGATTCCCTCCAGTAGTTTGTGTCGCTGCCCCTCCTGCAGAAACATTGCGGTGAAGGTTTCCTCCCTCCTCCTGTCCTCTAGATTAGAGAAGAGAATTGTGTGTTTGTGTAAATAAATACCTGTCACGCTGATTGGCTGCTGCGTAGTAATTGTAGAGCCGTTGCCATGGTTATGTGAAAATAAAGCCGTTCTTATTTCCAGATCATTTGCATCAGACTTCTTCTCTGCAGGAAATCGATGTGTTACAATGTAACGATGTGCCGGAGAGCGACGGTGAACTCCCGCCAATGTTTATTTTATAGGCGACGGCGACATTACAGACCGCCATATGTATACATCTATATACCAGGCCGGAAGGATCCCGGCACAATTGTTGGTATCCGCTCCGGCTGCGGCGGTCTCAGTATACCGCGAGCTGTAGCTCCCTATATACTGAGCCTAGGGTGACGGGAGGACGCTAGTTTGTGTCCTCCCGTTACCCTAAGGAGAACTATGGGGGAAAAGCCCTGACCACATACTTCTCCTTTTTAAAGTGGATCTCCATATATATACAAGTCCGGATTTCCCCCAAGGCCGGGCCTCGGGGCAGCAGGGGTGTGGAATTCCTATCTCCCCATGCCTGGGACATGCAGTGGCGGGCCCCTGGGCAGGTAGTTGTTTTCTACATTTAGCCCCAGTTTGGGCAAGCAGAGCTAAATGTACAACGGGGGAACTGTCCGTTGTATGCAGCCTGCAGGTCTGCCATTTTCCATAGGGGGAGGTTTAACGGGTAGGGGAGCGCATTGAGGAACCTGGCCTTGGGGCAGCAGAGAGAGTAAATCCGGCCCCGCTTACACACTTCCTGTCTTAGGGGGATCCACTCTATCAGGAGCACGCTGGGGGAGTGTCCATGACAGCCTTGGCTCGGGAAAGTCAATAGAATAATTCTGGCCATCATTCAGCGTGGAAGACTGAGGACACCTAGTGGCAGAAACGAGGTTCTGTGAGGGACAGCTCTGGATTTATATATATATATAGTTTCTTGTTAGGACACAGCTCCACCTTCTCTGTGCTCTATGTAGCATTTGGGGCCCCCGATGGCACTATTAGGCATGTGACCTTCCCTTACTCCCAGGATGCAATGCTCGGACACCTTTTTGTATTCAGCTCCCCATCTGTAGAGAACCTCATTGTGTGCAGTGTCTAGGTGGGGGTGAGGCTCTCCACCGCTAACAGTCATTTGTCTTGTCTCTGACCTTCTGCTCTTCATGTGTTCCTGCAGCTCTGTGTATGTTGATGGCGTGTACACTCTCCCGGGTAGCATGGCCCCCAGCTCTGTGAATGTTGATTATGGCGTGTACACTCTCCCGGGTAACATGGCCCGCAGCTCTGTGTATGTTGATGGCGTGTACACTCTCCCGGGTAACATGGCCTGCAGCTCTGTGTATGTTGATGGCGTGTACACTCTCCCGGGTAACATGGCCCGCAGCTCTGTGTATGTTGATTATGGAGTGTACACTCTCCCGGGTAACATGGCCCGCAGCTCTGTGTATGTTGATGGCGTGTACACTCTCCCGGGTAACATGGCCCGCAGCTATATGACAGCTGAGCTCATTGTTCAGGGGCCTGCAATTCCGGTCCTACCTCTCGCCTCTTCCATACGGCTTCTCGGGCCTTTCGGCTAAGATCACGTGCAGTGACTGTTCTTATGAGTTGCCGGAGGAGAAAGGACAGCGTCGCCTATGTCGAGAGGTGGACCGTGGCTCAGTACCGTCCGGTGTAATTGGTGGGTACCTCATGGGGTTCAGTCCTCCTGGGTAGATTCTGGTCCGGGTTACGCCGGGCTTGTCCCCGGTGGTAGGGGTGAATGTCGGAAGGTGCTGCCTCCTGATGGGAATGGGTGCTTGCTTGGTCTGGCTGGAGGGTTTAGGGGGGGCGGCAGAGGCCCGTGGTGCTGTGCTCCCTGGGGTGCCAGAGAATCACTTTAGGTGTGGGACCCCAACACTGACACCAACACTGATTCACTGACACAAGGTCACGGCACTTCTTGCATTCTCCGCACAACGCCTCTTGGACAGGCCTTCTGGCTAGTCCGGGGCAATATTTGTGCACTCCGGCCCCTAAGGCCTGTCAGCGTGGTGCAGCGGCACTTGAGATTTATTTAATGCACGATTGGCGCATTTTTGATTGAAATTTGGCCCACAGACTGAGGGTGCAGGTACCTTCGGGGCCTTTTCCCGACGTTGGGGAGGAGATTATGTGACCCTCATATAGGGCTCTCTGTCTCCTCCCCCCTGGGGGGGGGTGGGTCTTTTTTTTT
>NW_017306890.1:818364-819531 GCF_000935625.1 Nanorana parkeri
GAGAGAGCCCTCCCCAACCTAGTACTTATGGGACCTGTTTCGGCAGGTCTCGGAGGATCGGGGTCCGCCGGCCTTCGGGTTGGTGGACCAAAGTCGTCTCAACCCCTGTCAGGAGCATTGTGCCCGGGGGGGGGGAGGTCAGGAAATTGTGACCCCCCCTTCTCTTCGAAGAAGTACCCAGCACCCTCGTGCACTTTTTTACGTGCGTTTCACGTGCGTGATTTCACGATTCACTTTTTCACTTTTTTAGGGGATTTAGTTTTCGAGCACGCTCCACGGGCTTTCAGAACAAAAACCTACTGCCTCTTAAAGGGGGCGTCCCCGTCTGTCTTATATATAGTACAAACTACAACATTGACATTTTACAATGCAGCTCCATTTGGGTGGTCAGCAGTGTGATGAATCTTCCCCTCTGGGGTCTTCCACGTCCCCCCTCTGGGGTCTTCCACATCCCCCCTCTGGGGTTTTCCACGTCCCCCCTCTGGGGTCTTCCACGTCCCCCCTCTGGGGTCTTCCACGTGCCCCCTCTGGGGTCTTTCACGTGCCCCCTCTGGGGTCTTCCACGTCCCCCCTCTGGGGTCTTCCATGTCCCCCCTCTGGGGTACTTCCTTCCAATCCTAACACGTCCCATTGGATGGCGCATTACTCTGACTTCTGACTTCACATGCTCGTTGTTGATCAACCTGCAGTGGAAAATTGGCGTTGCAGCAGGAAGCTCCCAGTGGTCTCTGGACTCTGCAGATGATTACTGGAAGTCGTCTGATGTGAAGTGAATTTAGAGCGATGCATTTGGACGCTGAGCCGCAGCTGCTTGCATTAGTAAACTGCTGCGCGGCATAACGCTCTTTACTTGGCACGCGTCCCCCTATGATTATGTTCCGTGAGGAGGGTCGGGAGGCTGTGTGACGGCGGAGTTCCAGCAGCTGTTTCGTGTCACTTGCAGGTTGTGTGGGAGGTTATATATAACAAATGCGGCCATGAATATCTAGAGCACGGGTCCTCAGACTTCCTGATCAAAGGGCCAGTTCACTGTCCTTCAGACGTCAGGGGGGCCCAACCGTGGGAAATATCCCAACAGCAGCAAGAATAAAAAAGACAAGGGACTATTAGAGGAGGGAGGAGCAATGGGAAGAGTGCCCCATCATTGGTGTCAGTGGGGGGAATAGT
>NW_017306890.1:827141-835684 GCF_000935625.1 Nanorana parkeri
TGTCAGTGGGGGGAATAGTGCCCCATTATTGGTGTCAGTGGAAAGGGAGTGACAAAAGGGTGCCAACACCCACTGTGTGAGTTTCATTGTTGGCCACCTGTAATATTGCATCGCTGAGATCCCGGCACCACCAAAACTGTCGCCTCCCCTAACAACTGAGATCTCGTTCTGGAGAATCGTTATTATTATCTCCTAGAACGTTGTGAAACGCGTTGTCCTGCTCGTCTCTGGCTGAAGGTAAAGGAATCCTCTGCTGCTGATAACATGGGCTGGGTGTCACCTTTCATCCCTCGTTGTCACCTTTCATCCCTCGTTATCACCTTTCATCCCTCGTTGTCACCTTTCATCCCTCGTTATCACCTTTCATCCCTCGTTATCACCTCTGCACAGAATGATCGGCCGCCCTTCCCGAGCTCCTGAACTTTGGGACGGTGTAATCCGCGTACATCAGAGAAATCCCTTCTGTGATATCTCTGGAGGCCAAGATCCCCCGTCACCTGCGTCACCTGCGTACTTCCTTACTCTTATCTCGCACGCATTGGTGTCTTTCTGTGGCCTTGATCACCTTTAGACATTAGCTGACTCGGGTGCTAAAAGAAGAACTCCGGATTCAGGCAACAATGAGATGTGCATTTCCATGCCCATGCTGTACATATCGGTAGTCTCTCCATGTCTTCTGTAGCATGTCCTTAGTCTCTCCATGTCTTCTGTAGCATGTCCTTAGTCTCTCCATGTCTTCTGTAGCACGTCCTCAGTCTCTCCATGTCTTCTGTAGCACGTCCTTAGTCTCTCCATGTCTTCTGTAGCACGTCCTCAGTCTCTCATTGACTTCTGTAGCACGTCCCTTATCCCTGATCACCATTCCCCTGTTAGGTCTGCAGTCTCTGACAACCCTCTCCAGCATTCTATACTGTATACTTCACCCCATGGGAGGCCCTTTTGGTGATGTCATTGGAGGTCCTCAATACCAAGTATGGTGACAACCACTGGCCTACGCTATTCAAACTTTTGGCTTTGGATACACTATCAGTTGCCCGAGTGCCTAGGTGTATGGAAGGGCTGCGTGAGACACGGCGGAGGGGGCCTACTAAAAGGAATGACAGAATGGAATGCCCATAGACTTTGACAGGGCAAGAGAATGCCCATAGACTATAATGAAGCCAAACGGAATGCCCATAGAGTATGATGGGAAACAAAGTATCAGATATTTTGTAGGCAAATCTGAAATAGATATCAATTTATCCTTTACCACAGATCTTCCCCGTGTATAGTAACATCTTTTACAATTGAAATAATGGAATGACACCAGTGGCGTAACAACAGTGTGGGGGGGGAGGTGCAGGGTACAGTGCCAGTGGTTGTTTATATAATGGGGGGGGGAGGGGCGAAAAAAAAATTCTGCCCCGGGCGCCCAGAACTCTGGTTACGCCACTGAATGACACCAAGAATGCCCATAGAGTATAATGGGAAGAAAGATGGGCCATGGAGACGAAAACCATATGACACATCAGGGAAGATCTGTGGTAAAGGATAAATTGATATCTATTTCAGATTTGCCTACAAAATATCTGATACTTTGCTTCCTAGAGCTGCAGCTAACGATTATTTTCAAAATCGATTAGTTAGCCGATTATTAGGTTCGATTAATCGGATAAACAATAAAATAATGTTTAAAAAATGGCTCCAGTGATGGGACTACTAGTTTGTATTGAGATTGCAGTCCATCACAGGAGCAAGCTTGGAGCGGTGGAAGTACAAAAGAAAAAAGATAATGAGGTGTGCAATATAGTGAAATGGTAAGTATAAAATTATACAGCAATCAATGCAGAATGGCACCGGCTATAGAGGACTACAAATCCCAGCAATAGTACATTATACATCGCGGTATTCTGCATTTCGCTGTATAATGTACTATTGCTGGGACTTGTAGTCCTCTATAGCTGGTTGTATTCCGCATTGCGCTGTATAATGTACTATTGCTGGGACTTGTAGTCCTCTATAGCTGGTTGTATTCCGCATTGCGCTGTATAATGTATTATTGCTGGGACTTGTAGTCCTCTATACCACCAGCTATATAGGAATACAACAAATCCAGCAATAAAATATACATACAGTATATAATGTATTGCTGGGACTTGTAGTCCTCTATAGCTGATGGTATAATATACAGCACAATGTACACTCAGCTATAGAGAAATGCTTGTAGTCGCAATACATTATAGAGCACCATGTGGGGGGGGGGAGGGGGGGAGGGCAGGCTTACCTGAGCAGTCTTCCAGCAACTTGCTTCTGAGATCGGGTTAGTCGATCGGCGGCTGTCATCCCCCCACACCTGCTCCTCCTTACTACATCTCCCCGCGTCCCTTGCCGATCGTGGATGTGGATGGGCAGGAATTGTGAGGCGGGGAGGAGGTGCGGCGTGTGGATGCGAGCGTGTCTGGCAGCGGCGAGCGTGAGGTGGGGAGGAGGTGCAGCACACAGCGTGTGGAGCTGTGAACAGGGCCAACTGATCGGAAGCCGATTAATCGATTTATTGAAAAAGTTGACAACTTTTTCAATAATCGATTATGTCGATTAGTTGCTGCAGCCCTATTGCTTCCCATTATAGTCTATGGGCATTCCGTTTGGTTTCATTATAGTCTATGGGCATTCCATTCTGTCATTCCTTTAAGTAGGCCCCACGGCGGAGTACAGTTGGATGTCCCTGCGTTCCCTCGTGGTGCGTCGGGGTAGTTATCGGTAGTAGCTCCGGCAGTGACATTTATGGCTCTTATTATGTAAGATTACATAAGTGAACATCGTGGCGTCTGTACACACGGACTCACTGCTGCCATAAACCGAGTGACACGAGCTGATCGCTCACTCAGAATCCGGGTCATTGCCAATCTCCGCTTTATGATGTTTGCTCAGGTTCCATCCACGGTCACCGCGCTTGGGAAGTTCAAACCTGTCCGCAGATAAGAAATGACAACATTGTTACATTTATTGTAGAAAGATCAACTTTGTTATTTTTATTGTGTTGTCGTGTCAGATTTTACAGCGCAGAAATCCCTTCGCTCGCAGTGTTTGCCAATCTGTTTTATAATGGCTGCACCCTGCGCGGGGCACTTCTCGCCTATATACTCCCCCCCGCTCCGCACCCCTGTTTTAGGCCCTAGGTCAGGAGTAGCAAAACTCCGGCCCTCCGGCTGCGGTGAAAACTACATATCCCATGATGCATCTCTCTCCGGGAGTCTGTGGCTGTGAGAATCTTGCAATGCCTAGACTACCCCTGCCCTAGACCAAAACAAGCACTTAACCCTTGCAGTGCTGGGCTACCCCCGCTGCAAGAGTTCAATTTTTGTGTTCTGCCCGGAGTTCTCCTTTAAAGACCGGGATCTCCTTGGGGTTTCATAGATGTGCAGCCTGAGGACTGCAGAACGCCTCCCCTCTACGATATGGACAATAGTAAAAGGGCAGGGTTCTGTAGTCCTCTCTTGTGTCTGTTGTCCCAGTGCAGTGCAGTGAGCGTTGTCACCCTCGGACAGGAAGTGTGTCACTGGCAGGAGAATAAAGGGAGAAAAAAAGAAGACAACTAATGCAGCCGGCGCATCTAAGGACCGGTAAGCTGCCACATGTCACCTTTCTGTTTTGGGGTTCGGAATCACTTTTAACCACTTCCGGGCCGTAATGCGCCTATAGACGGCGGCCCGTTAAAGTGGTTCAAAGAAGAACACGGTACCGCTTTTAACAGCAGGCCCGGGAGCGGTCTGGCGGGTCTCTCCGCTGATCTCTCCACCGATCCCTGGACGCGGAAGTGATGCGTATTACATCACTTCCGGTGTCACTCGTTACAGCCTCCGGCTCTTAGAGCCAGGGGATGAAGCTGGGGAAGCAGATCTCGGCTTCCTCAGCTTCTTTGGGGGTCTTTAGGTGACATTAGGGGTCTGGAAGACCCCTGATGTCTCCATAAAGAGGACCTGTCACACCCTATCTGCTATTACACAGGGTGTTTGTTAGCTCCCTATGTATGAGCAATAGGGTTAGTGTAAAAAAAAAAAAGTGTTTCATAGTTATACAAATGAAAGTAACATAAAAGAAAAATTTTAAAAATGCAAAAATTACATTTTTAAATCCCCCGCCCCCTCACGTGCACGCACACGCAAACATGCGTCGGTGCGCCTACGTGCGAAAATGATAATGCGACACATGTTACATATCGCAGCGAACGTCGCAGTGAGAGCAAAAATTCTAGCGCCGCCAATCACTGTTAGCACCAAACTGATGAGCGGTAAAAGCGTTTAAAATGTTCCCTATGGTAAATTTTGGGTGTTGACTTTTTTTGGCGGCTTCACGGGCGAATGCAATTTTAAGGCTTGACATGTTCGGTATCCATTTACCCGGCGTGACCCCGACTTTCATATTTTACCAAAAAATTGGGCATTATATTATGTTTCTGAGGACTACATTTTTATTTAGTTAATTTTTTTCCTACAAAATACGGGTTTGATAAAGATTCGCGCAAAAACCATGCGACGTAAAAGAAATTGGCAACTAGCATTTTTTTTATTCTACAGGGCCTCTGCTTTCAGGACATATATATATATATCATTGTTTGGGGGGGTCTGAAGCTGTTTTATAGCCAAAACTTTATATGTTCTCATCATGTGTGCGCAAATAGTAAGAAAATGCCGCGGACGGCGAGTGGTTAAAGGAGAACTATGGGGTTAAGGCTTTCCCCCATAGTTCTCCTTAGGGTAACGGGAGGACACAAACTAGCGTCCTCCCGTCACCCTAGGCTCAGTATATAGGGAGCAGCTGCTCGCGGTATACTGATATGCCGCAGCCGGAGCGGATCCCGACAATTGTTCCCGGGATCCGCCCAGCTGCGTGACTGACAGCTGGCTCTGCCTATCTAGAGGCAGAGCCAGCTGTACCCGCCCCCTCCCCCGTCCGTTCCGCCAGTCAGCGCTGGCGGAGCGGGGAGGGGGGAATCCAGCCGAGAGCCGTGACAGGATCTAAAGGTGAGCGAACGCCGGTATGTGTTCTCTCAACTCCCGATCTACTGACAGTCTCATTGTCACAGGTCGGCTAGAACTATGAGGTGAGTGAAAAGCGCTCGCCTCATGGTTCTCCTTTCATGTCCTGTGCTGATGAGATCGAGCAAGGGCGGCGCAGGCTTTGTAGGGCAGGTTTTCATATAGTAGAACAAAGCCGGGTGATTTGTCAGCTGCGGAGGTGACAGCCTGCGATGGTGAATGAAGTGGAGCCTCGTACAGAGACCGATCCCATTGTGCGCGGACAATGGCGGGGACGGCGCTCAGACAAGATCAATGTCCGCGGTTTATAGAGGCGTCTTCCTGCGCGGGCCGGATAACGCCGCGCTCTGAAGTGGAAGCGATGTTTTGTGTCTTGTGACTGCGGGCGCCTGCAGCTGCTGGAGCTCATTCCGTCGCATCATCGTCAGGATAATGAACTGCGGCCATGATACGGCCAATCTGCCCCATTGTAGAGGAACGGACTATACGCGGGGAATACACGTCGAGTCGTTTTTGATGATCTTCTGTATTTTTATGATTCCACCTGTGTATCCAGCGGTGCAGCCAACAACCCTGCTCTATGACTGCTGAGATAAACCCAAATAGGCGCAGTAAGGGCGACCATAAACTGCCCAACCTGGCCCCTGGTCTGAGGAAGATTCGGGCTGTGTAGGGCCAGTAATCCAGTGTGAAACTTGGAGCTAGACTGGTCTTGTCTCCGCCCCCCTCCTGTAATAAAGACCGCTCACTGCTGCTCTCTCTTCTTGTGCAGGGTGACTGGTCTTGTCTCCGCCCCCTCCTGTAATAAAGACCGCTCACTGCCGCTCTCTCCTTGTGCAGGGTGACTGGTCTTGTCTCCGCCCCCTCCTGTAATAAAGACCGGTCACTGCTGCCCTCTCTCCTTCTGCAGCGTGACTGGCTAGTTTCCTGTAGTGGGCGGGGCCTTCCGGGCCCTCCCACAGCTCTGCTCTCAGAACAGGCACAGTGATGCTGTCACTGCTACTTTTAAAAACCTAATATCTGGGTTTGGAAAGGCATTTTGGTGCAGAAAACACGGATTTATATTCTTTGGTGTTTGCTATTAAGGAATATATTTAATGGACGTTCTTTGTCCTCCGCGTTCAGAATCTCTGCGCAGTTCGGGGCTAATGGCGCTCTCTTCTTGGGGAAGATGGCAGGACGTTGTTACCAGCGTGTGCGCGCTGTCGCAGTCCACACATTAGAGGTGCCGCAGGGGAGCGGTTGGCGCCTGTAGTGAAAGTTTCGGGCGGGTGTATTGAAGTCAGTCGCGCTGAACGAAGCGCGTTCACAAAGAGATTGTTTTGTTTTCCTACCCTGAGGTGTAAAGCGGCCCCCGGGGGCGCACACCTACGTCCCCGCTGTACCGGCAAAACCAGAAAGACCGCTTCTCTCCTCTCTCGAATAATGTTGAAGTATCACTTCAATTCCTATCAGCGTTTGTGTAACTCTCCACATAGAGAGCCGTCCCGGAATAGGGGAGGAGACACTCGCTGCAATACCGTGTTTCCCCGAAAGTAAGACCTACCCCGAAAATAAGACCTAGTTCGGTGGTAGCTCTCATATTACAGAAATCCCTGAAGATAGTGCTAGCCGCAGCTCCCTGCCGCCCCCCGCCATGCACGCCCGCCCCCACCTGCTCTCCCGCCCACCAAAACGTTACTGAGCCAATCGGGTCTTCATCATCCTGACCACAATGTCTGTGGCTCCCTGGACGGCAGAGCGGACAGCTGCAGCCCAGCCAGGTAAGACCTAGTGTCTTTTTTCGTAGAAAAAAAAAATATTATACACTGTCTTATTTTCGGGGAAACACGGTATAAACAATCAGAATAAAACTGCAGCAATGCTAAAGTTGATGAAGACCGACAGGCAAACGTTAGAAATCCTGAGCTCTCCATTCTCTCCTTTTTTTATACATAGAAAGTAGGGATGCAGCGATACCGGTATTTTGGTACCGATAATTTTTTTTCGGTACTCGCCGAAACCAATTACCGAGTACCGGAAGTCCCATTCAGGAAGCCGGGCGGCGTGTTATGACTCGCCCCCCCGGAAAGTCTGTCCCCTCTCACCTCAGCATGTCCAGCCTGTCACACCCCCGGGGCCTCTCCAGCCAGAACTCGGCCTTCCTCCAGTACCCAGCCGGAGCCGCCTGGCCGGCCAATCATGGTAGCCGGCTGCCGTGTGACTGACGTGTTGCCCCCCCGGAAAGTCTGTCCCCTCTCACCTCAGCATGTCCAGCCTGTCACACCCCCGGGGCCTCTCCAGCCAGAACTCGGCCTTCCTCCGGTACTCAGCCGGCCGCCGTGTAATGACGCCACGCCCTGCTTTCTGATTGGCCGTGAGGCCGGCACCATGCTCCCTCATGAGATAACGAGGGAGCATGAAGCCGGCTTCTCGGCCAATCAAAATGCCGGGCGCTGCGTCATTACACGGCTTCCTGATCGACCAGCTTCCCGACCAATCAGGAAGCCGGCCAGTGTCATTACACGGCACCTGGCTTCCTGATTGGCCGGGTAGTCGGCTCCATGATCACAAGTGACGAGAGAGTAGGGAGCCGCTTCCCTGCCAATCAGGAAACAGGGCGCCGTGTAATGACGCGCGGCCCGGCTTCCTGATACAGGACGTACTCGTGCTAGGCATTGGAGCGTTTGGGCGAGTACGAGTACACGCCGAAATACTCGGTATCGGCTCCGATATCGGTACTGGTATCGGTATCAGCGCATCCCTAATAGAAAGAAAAATAATTAAAGCTGAAGATTAATCTACTTATATTTTCCTTCCCTGGTTCCCCCTCCCCCCCTCCTCATCAACATGCTAAATTAATTAATAAATACAATGTTTCCGTTTTTATGACATACATTATTTTATTCCCTGTGATGTCATCATTGGGTCCCTGTGCTTCTTGACGCAATGCAGCCAGATCATGGCTGGTGGGAGGGGCTGTCAGGGTGCTATACATACCTTCCTGCGAACATCACAGCACCCTCCCTCAGTACTCATACTCATACCCAGAGCCTTCAGCCCTGATACCAGCAGTGGGCGGGCCCTTGGGAGGAGCTATGCAAATATCAAAATGCCTTTTATGGGTGGGAGTCCGTTTGGAGGAGTGGGAGTTCCTAGGCAAGCCTGCATTTGCATGTAGACAAGCCTAGGTAACATGTGATGCTGAGCCTCCATGATGGGAAGACCTGAAATCTAGTGAATGAAAGGGGCGGGGCCAGGGACAGTCAGGCTGGGGAGGAAAGTAATAGATGATGCTGGGTGTCCTCCAGCCAGGAAATGAGGCGGGCTCTGTCTGACTTGCTGCAGCTTCTAATGTACATTCTGAGATGCTCCCGGCGTGCAGAGGAGAGGAGCCGGTACAACTGTGCAAGACTGAAGGGGAGGACGGAGGTCAGATAGAAGACTGAAGGGAAGGACGGAGGTCAGATAGAAGACTGAAGGGAAGGACGGAGGTCAGATAGAAGACTGAAGGGAAGGACGGAGGTCAGATAGAAGACTGAAGGG
>NW_017306890.1:836944-838910 GCF_000935625.1 Nanorana parkeri
ATAGAAGACTGAAGGGAAGGACAGAGGTCAGATAAAAGACTGAAGGGAAGGACGGAGGTCAGATAGAAGACTGAAGGGGAGGACGGAGGTCAGATAGAAGACTGAAGGGAAGGACGGAGGTCAGATAGAAGACTGAAGGGGAGGACGGAGGTCAGATAGAAGACTGAAGGGGAGGACGGAGGTCAGATAGAAGACTGAAGGGGAGGACGGAGGTCAGATAGAAGACTGAAGGGGAGGACGGAGGTCAGATAGAAGACTGAAGGGGAGGACGGAGGTCAGATAGAAGACTGAAGGGGAGGACGGAGGTCAGATAGAAGACTGAAGGGGAGGACGGAGGTCAGATAGAAGACTGAAGGGGAGGACGGAGGTCAGATAGAAGACTGAAGGGGAGGACGGAGGTCAGATAGAAGACTGAAGGGGAGGACGGAGGTCAGATAGAAGACTGAAGGGAAGGACTGTGTACACGCTGCCAGTTCTTCGTAATGTTATGCAACGTTCTCTGAGTTTTACATTACGCCTGAGGGCGGAGCCGATCATAGAACGAATACTCGGCTTAAACGTCACTTCAAATGTGTCTTTTTATATAAGATTTAAAAATATTTGACCAGTGACGAGCTCTGAGCTCGCTCCCGGGATGGACTACAATCTCGATACAAATGAGTAAACTGAACCTGAGATTGTAGTCCATCCCGGGGGGGGGCGGAGCTTGGAGCGGTGACTACTTTACAACACACACAGGGACCATGGGGAACAAAAGTAGCCCCCCTCCAGAAGAACAGTGTCAGCACCAATGCCGCATGATACATACACAAGATACATTGTTGTTCAGAGTTCAGGGACTGGAATGTATTTTTTGTAAGAATGTAAGATTAAAGGAGAACTAGATAGGCAGAGCCAGCTGTCAATCACGCAGCTGGGTGGATGCAGACAGTAATGTCGGGATCCGCTCCGGCTGTGGCATCTCAGCATACCGCGAGCTGTAGCTCCCTATATACTGAGCTTTGGGTGACGGGAGGACGCTAGTTTGTGTCCTCCCGTTACCCTGAGGAGAACTATGGGGAAAAACACTGACCCCATAGTTCTCCTTTAAAATTTGTCCTGAGAGCCGCCTCCCTGGAGCCATTCAGCCCATATGACTATAACTGACCTTCTTATACCATGAGTGCCTCGATCATACACATTCCAGCTTAAAGGAGAACTATGGGGTCCGGGCGTTTCCCCATAGTTCTCCTCAGGGTAACGGGAGGACACAAACTAGCGTCCTCCCGTCACCCAAAGCTCAGTATATAGCAGGCAACAGCTCGCGGTATACTGAGACCGCCGCAGCCGGGACGGATCCCGACATTACTGTCTGGATCCGGCCAGCTGCGTGAGTGACAGCTGGCTCTGCCTATCTAGATGCAGAGCCAGCTGTACCCGCCCCCTCCCCCGTCCATTCCGCCAGTCAGCGCTAGCGGGGAGGGGGGAATCCAGCCCCTCCCCTGTCACGGTTCTCTGCAGGGACAGGATGGAGAAGTGAGCGAGCGCCGGTATGTGTTCGCTCACCTCCCGATCTACTGAGCCGACCTGTGACAGTCTCATTGTCACAGGTCGGCTAGAACTATGAGGAGGAGTGAAAAGCCCCTCCCCCTCATAGTTCTCTTTTAAGATTGCTGTCTGCGCCCCCAGTTGGGCGTTTTGTTCCCCCGCACTTCCTATGCGACCCTCAAAGACAGGAAGTAGAAGGAAATCTTTCCGCAGCGGATCTCTTTCTCACATTGTCACAAACTAACAATAACTTGTAACGAGAATAATCCGTTGTATGTTGTTGGTATGTGGTGAGCGTGTGGCTCTGATCTCATGTAACACGTCTTCTGACCTTTTTGTCTTTTCTTCTTATTAACCCTTTAACTTGCTTTTTGTATTTTTTTTTTCTTATGAAGATGATATTTCTGTGCTCGCTGAACTCGGGACTCCCGATTCTCCA
>NW_017306890.1:838948-841983 GCF_000935625.1 Nanorana parkeri
CCCCCCCCCCCTTCCCCCCCCGCCCCCCCCCCCCCCCTCCGTGTGTCTCTGTTCCCTCCCCCTGTGTCAGTGATGGTGTTCGTGTGGCGATGGATCGTCTTCTGATCGGTCTCGTACTTGGCTGTTGGGAGTTCTCGTCTCTCTCGTCTGGTCGGTGGTGCCGTGACCTTTGCGTGTTGTCTTGTGTGTGCGTGTGATAAGTTTTATGGCTCTCAGTCCATCTTGTATGTAGATTGTATCGAAAATGATGCGTCAGCGCAGCCAGAAAGTCTGAGATGGCGTCCGCTAAGTGCGGACTTGTGTAAGAATATTTATTTTACTTTGAGAACGGAGTGAAGTGGATGCCGATTGGCTGAGCTCCAGGCAGATGCCCGCTAGATCATGGTACGTCTCTGCCCGATAGATCATGGTACGTCTCTGCCCGATAGATCATGGTAGGTCTGTGCCCGATAGATCACGGTACGTCTCTGCCCGATAGATCACGGTAGGTCTCTGCCAGATAGATCACGGTAGGTCTCTGCCCGATAGATCATGGTACGTCTCTGCCCGATAGATCATGGTAGGTCTGTGCCCGATAGATCGTGGTACGTCTCTGCCCGATAGATCGTGGTACGTCTCTGCCCGATAGATCACGGTACGTCTCTGCCCGATAGATCACGGTAGGTCTCTGCCCGATAGATCACGGTAGGTCTCTGCCCGATAGATCACGGTAGGTCTCTGCCCGATAGATCACGGTAGGTCTCTGCCCGATAGATCACGGTAGGTCTCTGCCCGATAGATCACGGTAGGTCTCTGCCCGATAGATCACGGTAGGTCTCTGCCCGATAGATCACGGTAGGTCTCTGCCCGATAGATCACGGTAGGTCTCTGCCCGATAGATCACGGTAGGTCTCTGCCCGATAGATCACGGTAGTTCTCTGCCCGTGGTACGTCTCTGCCCGATTTCTGACCAATAGGGCTGGGCTTTGGGTTGAACGCAGGGTGTTCACAGTTCACCAAATGGGCAAACTTCCAAATCTGGCCACTGACCACCCACCGGGCCATGGACAAGCCTGCGGGGCATCCTATGGTCAGACCCTTATCTGGACAATGGCTTCAGCCAGCATTGCCTCCTGGTTTGTTGACATTCAGCAGCCGGCCCGGGACTGATCCCATGTTTCTGACTAATAGCGCGTCGCATGTTTCTGACTAATAGCGTCGCATGTTTCTGACTATTACAGCGTTGCATGTTTCTGACTAATAGAGCGTTGCATGTTTCTGACTAATAGCGCGTCCCATGTTTCTGACAGCGCGTCGCATGTTTCTGACTAATAGCGCGTCGCATGTTTCTGACTAATAGCGCGTCCCATGTTTCTCACAGAGCGTCACATGTTTCTGACAGAGCGTCACATGCTTCTGCCTGATAGAGCGTCGCATGTTTCTGACTAATAGCGCGTCCCATGTTTCTGACTAATAGCGCGTCGCATGTTTCTGACTAAGCGCGTCGCATGTTTCTGACTAATAGCGTCGCATGTTTCTGACTAATAGCGCGTCCCATGTTTCTGACTAATAGCGCGTCCCATGTTTCTGACTAATAGAGCGTTGCATGCTTCTGACTAATAGCGTCGCATGTTTCTGACTAATAGAGCGTCGCATGTTTCTGGGCGGCGTGCGTCGCAGAGAGACGTAACAAATCTCTAATTTGGTGACGCGCTCAGAACATCTACAAACCCATAAATGTCTGTCTGTTGCAGTGTAGAGCTGCGCCTCCCCCTCCTGCTAATGTTCCACGTTAGACCCGCATACGCCGGCGTTCCATAGAGCAGCTGGTGTCTGCAGTCAGTGGACGCGGTCTTGGCCCGCAGCCAGCGTGCGCTGACACTGTGTTGCAATCGGGAGGCCGACCTGCAAACATGCAGAATTTTCAAGGCCGTCTGGCACTAATTTTGGCTGGTGATCGCCTGTTACCGCGGATTTTACAGGAAGTTCCTGTTGCTAGGCGACTGTGTTTTTCTCTCGGCTGATAAGCATAACCCTCGTACACGCTGCGGTCAGGGGCGGCAAAGAGATCCGAGTCACCCGGGCGTTGTTGCGGCTGCAGATCCCGCAATGTATCAGTTGTAGAAATGTTTTGTCTTTTTTATTTTTTAGTAATACAGATTATAGGGGGCGGGGGGGGGCAGGCGCTACACCGCGTTCAAGGAATTTTGTAGACATTGGATGACATTTATGTGCATCATAATAAAATACTCTTTTCATAAAATGCAGTTTTCTTTTTACTATTTTTCCTCCTGCAGCCTTTCCCAACGACTTCCTGTCTACATGCACTGACTCCAGCATCAGCTTGCATATCATTGCTCTGGACCGGCTTCCCAATAGTGCCATCAGTGGGACCGTGCCTGAGCAACGTGTGTATCGGCATGACCTCTGGTAGTCTAAGGGGGGGGTGCATGTGTCAGGGTGACAACGCAGGGGCACAATTAGGAGACTGGGACAGAGCGTTGTCACCATAACAGGAAGTACCTTTAGGGCAACCTTTCAGTTTTTATTACATACATCATTTTAGACTCATCATTTTTAGTGATGTTATCAACGGGTCCCTGTGCTTACCTTTTGTAGACAGGAAGTGGCTGAAATAGGTTGGAGAAGGTCAGCACCATTGACATGGCCATTAAACATTTCATATTTGCGCGGTGTCACCGTGTCCCCGGGTCAGATGTGTGCCGCGTGTGTAGCGTGTGTTGTTATCTGTGCCGTGTTATCGGAACTATTTACTATGTGTAGAGGATCTCGTGTCGCCGGCCTCCAATCTCTCTCTTTCCATTTCCTTTGAGGAAGATGAATAATAAAAGCTAAAATGTCTCAAATCCGAGATCAGCGACTTCCACGTCAAGTGTCCTCTTCCAAATATTACACCATCAATGAGACGTACACCTCGGATCACCCCAAATCCTGCACCACACACCTCGGATCCCCCCAATTCCTGCACCTTCCCCCCTCAGATCCCCCCCAATTCCTGCACCTTCCCCCCCTCAGATCCCCCCAATTCCTGCACC
>NW_017306890.1:842041-846048 GCF_000935625.1 Nanorana parkeri
CCCCTCAGATCACCCCAATTCCTGCACCTTCCCCCCTCAGATCACCCCAATTCCTGCACCTTCCCCCCTCAGATCCCCCCAATTCCTGCACCGTTCGGGGCGGGGCTAATAATCCCCCCAGCACTATACGGAAATAATGTCCGTTTGGGGCGGGGCTAACTGTGTCCCAGACAGACTGTGATCCTCGGTAACCCATGGCAACCAGGCGTTTTGTGTGATTGGTGCTGATCCGTCATCATTCCCATCTGCGCTGCCAGGCTTACGTCATGTGATCAGGGTGTCCACTATCAAATGCCTCTGAGGTGGGGCATGGCAGCGCTGGGGCCTAGTGATCAGTTGGTCAGGTACGTGGCTGGAAGGATAGGGAGTCGCCTGCTCCGGGGGGAGGGGAGGCTCATGAATACCTGAGGAACACAGACGTGTGTGAGCGACATGACGTGTTAACAGGACTGGCAGTACTGCCAAAGAGAACCGGTCACGTCTGCAACCTTCTGTGCGCATTTGTATCAAATGCACTGAAAGCTCAACATGCATTTCAATTCGTTTTTCATGTCCATATTTCCATGAAAAGAAAGAGAGAGAACGCATCTTTTATATAGATATACAACGCACATTGAACATGTCTTGCAATGCGGTACGTTTTAACGCAATGAAACGCGCCAAAGACGCATTATGAGCTTTTTGGGGAAAGGAATGTGCGTTTTGTAACATGACAGTCTACGTCTGACGGCTTGTATTTGTTACATTGTTTCAATTAATATCCTGCAAGTGAATTGTTTGTTACATTGTTGTTTTATTTGTCTAATAATTTAGAGACGGGTGTTGCTGGGCAGCCCATAAATTGGGTGTAGTAGGCGGTCCCTACTAATTTAGAGACGGGTGTAGCTGGGCAGCCCATAAAGTGGGTGTTGTAGGCGGTCCCTACTAATTTAGAGACAGGGGTGTCGCTGGGCAGCCCATAAAGTGGGTGTAGTAGGCGGCCCCTACTAATTTAGAGACAGGGGTGTCGCTGGGCAGCCCATAAAGTGGGTGTAGTTGGCAGCCCCTACTAATTTAGAGACAGGGGTGTAGCTGGGCAGCCCGTAAATTGGGTGTAGTAGGCGGCCCCTACTAATTTAGAGACAGGGGTGTAGCTGGGCAGCCCATAAAGTGGGTGTAGTAGGCGGCCCCTACTAATTTAGAGACAGGGGTGTAGCTGGGCAGCCCATAAAGTGGGTGTAGTAGGCGGCCCCTACTAATTTAGAGACAGGGGTGTAGCTGGGCAGCCCATAAAGTGGGTGTAGTAGGCGGCCCCTACTAATTTAGAGACGGGTGTCGCCGGGCAGCCCATAATGTGGGTGTAGTAGGCGGCCCCTACTAATTTAGAGACGGGTGTAGCTGGGCAGCCCATAATGTGGGTGTAGTAGGCGGTCCCTACTAATTTAGAGACAGGGGTGTAGCAGCCCATAAAGTGGGTGTAGTAGGCGGCCCCTACTAATTTAGAGACAGGGGTGGAGCTGGGCAGTCCATAAAGTGGGTGTAGTAGGCGGCCCCTACTAATTTAGAGACGGGTGTATCTGGGCAGCCCATAAAGTGGGGGTAGTAGGCGGCCCCTACTAATTTAGAGCCAGGGGTGGAGCTGGGCAGCCCATAAAGTGGGTGTAGTAGGCGGCCCCTACTAATTTAGAGACAGGGGTGTCGCTGGGCAGCCCATAAAGTGGGTGTAGTAGGCGGCCCCTACTAATTTAGAGACAGGGGTGTCGCTGGGCAGCCCATAAAGTGGGTGTAGTAGGCGGCCCCTACTAATTTAGAGACAGGGGTGTCGCTGGGCAGCCCATAAAGTGGGTGTAGTAGGCGGCCCCTACTAATTTAGAGACAGGGGTGTCGCTGGGCAGCCCATAAAGTGGGTGTAGTAGGCGGCCCCTACTAATTTAGAGACAGGGGTGTCGCTGGGCAGCCCATAAAGTGGGTGTAGTAGGCGGCCCCTACTAATTTAGAGACAGGGGTGTCGCTGGGCAGCCCATAAAGTGGGTGTAGTAGGCGGCCCCTACTAATTTAGAGACAGGGGTGTCGCTGGGCAGCCCATAAAGTGGGTGTAGTAGGCGGCCCCTACTAATTTAGAGACAGGGGTGTCGCTGGGCAGCCCATAAAGTGGGTGTAGTAGGCGGCCCCTACTAATTTAGAGACAGGGGTGTAGCTGGGCAGCCCATAAAGTGGGTGTAGTAGGCGGCCCCTACTAATTTAGAGACAGGGGTGTAGCTGGGCAGCCCATAAAGTGGGTGTAGTAGGCGGCCCCTACTAATTTAGAGACAGGGGTGTAGCTGGGCAGCCCATAAAGTGGGTGTAGTAGGCGGCCCCTACTAATTTAGAGACAGGGGTGTAGCTGGGCAGCCCATAAAGTGGGTGTAGTAGGCGGCCCCTACTAATTTAGAGACAGGGGTGTAGCTGGGCAGCCCATAAAGTGGGTGTAGTAGGCGGCCCCTACTAATTTAGAGACGGGTGTCGCCGGGCAGCCCATAAAGTGGGTGTAGTAGGCGGCCCCTACTAATTTAGAGACAGGGGTGTAGCTGGGCAGCCCATAAAGTCAGCATGATGGGCTGGTCCTCAGATATTCTAAGGTGGGTCTGTGGGTGGGACCAGCCTATAGAGTAGGTTTCATGGGCGGTCTCCCGTTATTCAGAGGCGGGTGCATGGCAGGGGCAGCCTAGAAAGGTGGGTGTGATGTGGGTACATAATACAATGGGTATGGTGAACAGGGATCCGGGCTCATAATGTTGGGAATTATGGGAGTTATTTGTCTAATAATAATAATAATAAAGGGTCAGGGATTGAAGGGGGGATGGGCTGGAGACCCTCCGCAATGCCGGCGGAATGTTCTGATACCGTACACGTATCTGGGAGTCTTTGCCGTGAACTTGGCGTGTGGCGGTGCGACCAATCGGGAGGCTGCGTCTGGAAATGATACGCAACTGTAATAATAAATCTCATTTCTGCTTCTTTCCAGGCGAAGAGACGAACGGGCCGCTGATTGAATTCAGCTCCAACGCAGATTCTGAGCTGCCGGGGAACTCCGAGGTAGGTGGAATACGGCCGCCCTCGTACCATGACTTCTGTATGTGATATAAGCCCCTCCTCCTCATTTATTCTGACCGGTGCCCAAATTGGGATAGTGTGTGGGGCGGGGGGGAGGTGCAGTGATCAGAGCCAGAGATTGGTGTCTGTAGTATTGAAGTCTGAGCGGTGGAGGTGAGTATCATTCTATATACAGGCTCCTCCCCCGCCTACACCCAACATTAGATTTAAGAATAAAAATAGGCCGGAGGACGTCTTCAGCTTTTTTTTTTTTTATTCCATCAGATTGCCGGAAATTAACGCAACACGTGCGGGAAGATTTGCGTTTAGCGTGAACCTTATTTTGTTTTTGCTAACTTCATTAACCGCATTGTACGGGCTGCACCGCTCTCACTGCAAAGAATCCCTCCCATCACTCCGCTGGGGAGTCAACATTTTATTAAAGTGTAAATAAAGCCAAATTCCCCTACATACAGTGAGGGGAATTTATCAAAACTGGAGTAGACAGATTTTGGAGCAGTTGCCCACGGCAACCAATCGGCATCTCTCTACGGTTTGATCAGGTGAGATTTGAAAATGAGAGAGAGAGAGATGCTGATTGGCTGCAGTGCAAATCTGCTCCAGTTTTGATAAATCCCCCTCGCGTGTATATGACGTCTAGTTTTGGATGTATACAATATTTATTAATTATGTATATGTTTTTATTTTTTAATGGAATGTGTATATATATATATATATAATTTCCTGACACCAAACATGGCAGCATACAAATGGGTATGGCTCCGCCCCCCCAGCCCATTCGTATGCTGCCATGTATTGGCGTCAGAAAAATTACCGATAGGCAAGTATACAATTTTACATTAGATTGCTGTCTGTGTCCCATGAAGCATTTTATACTCGCTGGATTTGCCAAGACAATCCCATATCTAGGCCCTCTGTCCCGCCGATGGTCTCTC
>NW_017306890.1:846426-857161 GCF_000935625.1 Nanorana parkeri
GATGGTCTCTCCTGTCCCGCCGATGGTCTCTCCTGTCCCGCCGATGGTCTCTCCTGTCCCGCCGATGGTCTCTCCTGTCCCGCCGATGGTTTCTCCTGTCCCGCCGATGGTTTCTCCTGTCCCGCCGATGGTCTCTCCTGTCCTGTCCCGCCGATGGTCTCTCCTGTCCCGCCGATGGTTTCTCCTGTCCCGCCGATGGTCTCTCCTGTCCCGCCGATGGTCTCTCCTGTCCCGCTGATGGTCTCTCCTGTCCTTTGGGTTGCCCAGCTACACCCCTGCCTCTAAATTCCCTGGGATCACAGCACCAACTTTGAGTTACTGTACATGCGCCTTATTTGCCAGAATCGGGGCAGCACATGGGCAGTCCCCATATATTCTTAGGTATCTTGGCGGGACCAAACCATAAAGTGGGTGTAGTAGGCGGTCCCTACCAATTTAGAGACGGGTGTCGCTGGGCAGCCCATAAAGTGGGTGTAGTAGGCGGCCCCTACTAATTTAGAGACGGGTGTAGCTGGGCAGCCCATAAAGTGGGTGTAGTAGGTGGTCCCTACTAATTTAGAGACAGGGGTGTAGCTGGGCAGCCCATAAAGTGGGTGTAGTAGGTGGTCCCTACTAATTTAGAGACAGGGGTGTCGCTGGGCAGCCCATAAAGTCAGCATGATGGGCTGCTCCCCAGATTTTCTAAGGTGGGTCTGTGGGTGGGACCAGCCTATAGAGTAGGTTTCATGGGCGGTCTCCCGTTATTCAGAGGCGGGTGCATGGCAGGGGCAGCCTAGAAAGGTGGGTGTGATGTGGGTACATAATACAATGGGTATGGTGAACAGGGATCCGGGCTCATAATGTTGGGAATTATGGGAGTTTTCCCTTCACTTCCTTTCCAGGAGATGCAACAGGAAGTGAGAGGAAAATCTCTGCAAGGTTAGCAGTTAATTTTCTGTTAACCAGTTGTCACTGCAATAAGTGTCCCCATTGGTAGATGTTCCCTCTATTTCCTGTCCCAGTGACAATTTCAATCACTTCCTGTCCCGCGGCAGTGAGCCGGACAGATACAGATGGTGAATTTCCCCAGAGGGGGCGCTGACCTTACAGAGGTTCTAATCCCGCACCCTGTCCGAGGTTTTGGCTTTAGATACACTTTAATACGCACGTCTAATTACTGAACGTTCATTTGTGAAAACGACAGCAAATAAAAAAAAAATAAGGCTGCTGGGCCCATGGAAGTGCTTGTTGCTATGGGCAACCATGCCGTTTTCTTTGCAGCAGCTATTGGAGATGAAATCCATCATTTGCATGTCATTTCTCCAGAAAAGGTGTTTCCCGTTAAAATCCGAGCAAGGAAACACTTCCTGTTTCTCACGGCAACAATATACATTGGTACGGTATGACAGCGGAAGTCTGGTTGCTATGGGAAACGTAGATGGCATCCTTTGCTCTGGTTTTAATATTGGAGACCCTTTAAAATATAATAGAGGAGTGAGGCTGATTTACAGAAACTGGCAGAAAGCACATCAGTTGTCCATAGCACTTGATGCAACAGAATTTGGTTGCTATGGCAACGTTGCCTTTGTCATTCCTTTTGTTTGTTTCCTCTTTGCTTTTTTCTTGTAAATCAGCCCCTGTTTTTTCAAATTGTGTCACCCATAGCAACCAATCAGCTCCTATTCCTTGGTCCTATTTTCTAGGACCAGAAAGGAAGCTTCTGGTTGCTATGGTCAATGCAGTCATACGAGACGCCGAGCTGTGTAAACCACACCAGGCCTCGGTTATAAGAGTTCGGCCTAGTTGGTTGCTATGGACAACACAGACTTGTTCAGGACATTGAAGATGGTTTATCATCACCCCGCATGTGTTTCTAACTCTCCCATCATCCCCTCATCTGCCATTTTTTTTGTTTTTCTTTTTGGTTTGTATTGTTACTAACCGCATTATATTTTTCCCATGATGCCGCGGGCAGGGCCTGAGCAGCACAGAGAGCACCTTTCTAATCAGCAACCATCTAAGGGTAAGAGGCCCGGTGCATGGCGGGCATTGGCGGCCGGGCGCAGCCGGCGGTCACCCGTGTCGGTGTTGTAGTTGCATGCTTAGCGCTTTTTGGTGAACACATTCCAATGCTTAGCCTTCCATAGACGGCCGTCACGGGCCCGGAGGTCACCGGAATGTTGGCTGAGACGGGTCCACAGGCCTTTACCCAACGGCATCGGCCATTGTAGGCTCCCGGTGACTCCCTCCTTATTAAAGGGGACCTGTCAGAGTAGAAATTTTGGGGCTGCTGGAGTTCGGAACCCCAGCAACGGATGGCGGGGTGTTCTACCAAAAAGGCCGATCTATGTCATCTATGATCCCTGTAGGCAAAATAGGGGTGTTTATAGGGGAAAAAAAACCTCATCAGACAGTTCTGATAGTTTAATTTTTAACCCTTTAAGAGCTGCTACATCTACATTGAATCACCTGCTGCATCTCATGGGTACTCCAGTTCTGAAATTCCCCCCAGTAGTTTGTGTCTCTGCCAGTACACTGGAATCCTGATTTAGAAGCAGGCACGTGATTCAACTTACCAGCAGCCATATTGGACAGAAATATCAGTGTTGGGGGGTGTTACCCTTTAAGAACAGTTTAGAAACCAATTTTAAAATATTTTTCTATAATAAGCCCGCTAATGGTTCCAGGAAGACATATTACTGTGAGGTGACATTGGAATGTGTTATGAAGGTCAGGGGGGTCTGTGGTGTGTCGGTGTATCGGTGATATCAGTGTACTAACTCCATGTTACACCGTCTCTGCTTCATTAACCCTCATTCATGCCGATGGTTCTGTTTCATAATAACAAGTTTGTTTTCAGGTTCGGCTGATTCTACAGATCTGTGTCACCGTCCTTCAGATACATTTGTTTTCATGTAAAGCCCCTGCTGTAGCCTCTGAGCAAATGCTTCCTCCTGCCTGCAGCAGACTGATGACATCATCTCGGCCTAGGCAGAGTCACTGACTGAAGCTCAAGGACTTTTTTTTAATGTTTAGGGCCCGTTCACATCAGTTGCAGTGCGTTCCGGCCCGATTCTGGCCTCGCATTGCGGCCGGCTCACTTTTTAGGGGGGGGCTTGGCGGGCCATTGAAGTGAATGGCACCGTAGCCACGCCCTCCGGCCGCAATGCAGTAGGCCGCACGAGATCGCAAGGCACATTGTGCTTGCGATGCGGTGCTGCAAGCACTATTTTGATCGGACTGGACCAGACCGCAGTCACAATGTGCCTTGCGACCCCTGCGGCCGATCGCATTGCGGCCGGAGGGAGTGGCTACGGTGCCATTCACTTCAATGGCCCGCCACGCCCCCCTCCTGCCCCACTAAAAAGTGAGCCGGCCGCAATGCGAGGCAGTGCGTTCTGGCCCGATTCTGGTGTGAACGGGCCCTAAAAGGGGGAGCTTTTCCCAAAAAGATGATACTGTTGCCATATACCATGACGTGTCCGCCTTAAAGTGTATTTCCACTTTGGCAGACAAATCGGGATGACACCGATTTTTTAAAATTTTTATTTGTTACATTGTTACCATTCGCATAACGCAACTTTTAAAATAATATTTATTATTTAATAATTAATATTCCTGAAAACATTTTATAAGCTTCAACAGGATGATGATGATGATTGTGGCCGGAGAGTTCATGTTTAGCATTATTAACCCCGTATGTACTGTGCTGGCCGATCTCAGATGTGAACACTGTCTGTCCTAACAAAGGGTTAAAGATCTCAAGTCCCGGGTGATACAATGGGGGGAGGGAATTCATCAACACCGGTGCAGACAGAATCTGGAGCGCTTACCCCCCGGCGACCAATCGGCTTCTCTCATCAGTTGGCCCAGTTAAAGCTTTGAAAATGAAAGAGGGAAGCTAATTGGTTGCCGTGCACAGCTATTCCGGATTCTGCCTGCTCCAGTGTTTATAAATCCCCCCCTCCCCCCATTGTATGATAATGAACTGTCCCTCCTCTTGTCTGCACACTGCCGTCCATTCAAGGTAAAGGAAGCTGCCCGTCCTGCCCGGTGTATAATCTGCTCCAAAGAAGCACCTAGAAGGGTAACTATTGTTACACTATTGTTAGGCATGTTGTGTGAATAACAACAAATAATAAATAACAAATAATAACACTTTTTTCACCCCCCCTCTCTCCCCCCCAATTTCACTTTAAGGCCCGGTTCACACCTGGGCGTTTTGTAGCGCGTTCCTACGCTCTGCAAAACGCTCAAACACCGACATCCCATTATTTCCTATGGGCGTGGTTCACACCTGGGCGTATTACAGTCCGTATGAACGCGCTACAAAACGCCCTACGCCCAAAGAAGTACAGGAGCTTCTTTGGGGCGTATTTACCGCGCGTATCCATTGGAATACAGCCAAGTAGCCCTCGGAAACGCAGTAATCGCAGTAAAAAACGCGCGACAAACGCGCATATTCCATATGCCTAGGTGTGAACCCAGCCTGAAGGAGAACTATGCGGTGAGTGAAAATCATTCACCTCATAGTTGGAGCCGACGTGTGACAATGAGACTGTCACAGGCCGGCTCAATAGATCGGGAAGTGAGGGAACACATACCGGCGCTCGCTCACTTCTCGGTCATGTCCCTGCAGGGATTCCCGACTGTAATGTCGGGATACGTTCCGGCTGCGGCGTCTCAGTATACCGCGAGCTGTAGCTCCCTATATACAGAGCCTAGGGTGACGGGAGGACGCTAGTTTGTGTCCTCCCGTTACCCTGAGGAGAACTATGGGGAAAAACACTGACCGCATAGTTCCCCTTTAAGCTATTGCATGGCATGCAGCATCCCCAGCTGTATCCTGGACCGGGAGTCCAGTGCCTGGTAAAGTGATGCCGGGGGGGGATCATTTTTTTGCAATCTACGATTGGTTACCTGATTATAGTGAAGACGGAACCTCCCCCTTAGCAGTCACTTTGAGGTCAGAGTTCCAATATCTGTCCGGCTGCCGTATATTTTCCTGCTGTTCCTATTGGGAAAGAAGCGTCTCGGGGACGCCAATTCCAGGAATGTCCCGTCCTCGTGTCACATGTACATCACACAGCGCGTCTCTGCCTGTGTCTTCTGAGGCTTTATGGGAACGCTGTTATGAGCACTCAGGTGCTGGAGGACGCTGCTCGCATGCGGTCAGGCAGTCCACAGGGACACCGTCTGAGCTCTTTGAACAAAGGACAAGGTGATCAATATTTTATTAACACACTGATGAAAATGTGCTGATCACTCCACAGCATTGGCGCAAACACGGCCTGTTCCTGAAGAATCGCCTCGGGGTAAATGAGGATGGTTTGCGTTTTTGGTTTGATGATGTTTTGCGCTGAATGACCACTAAACGTAAACTGCAAACTCCATAACAGATCAAATGTATAATTAGACCCGCCCCTGAAATCTGTGTATGGGGGGAAATCTGTGTACCGATTGTATGATCCCTCCCACAACTGATAATACACTTCCTTTCCATGTGAGCTTCCTTCTGTGCTTCGCTGCCATGTCTCTATGCCCTCCATCAGTGGCGTGCCGGTCTGTCCACCCCTCCCCCATCCTCACATCACAAATTTCCTGCAAATAAGCACACTGTTGGGTCAGGAAGTGGGCTGTGCTCTGGCAAATATCCCTTGCCCCGCCCCCGAGGATCAGAACCTCGTCTCATACGGGAGGTTTCTGGTCTCGCACTGAATGTTGTATTTTAGGTTTGGTGGTCTTGTGAATGCGGTTTGGTGATCTGACTTACAGCTTGTTGTGCTCTGTGCATGGGTGAATCCTGAGACATTCTAACCGCAACGAGTGAATATGTGTCTGCGGTGACCCTCCAGTGTATATATCTGTCTGTATATAGAGGGATGGAAAGCTTCATTCGGACTCCTGGGCTGATCCCACTTCCGGGGCTGTGACGTCACTGAATAGGTTCCGCTTCACCGTCCTGACTCTATGGAGTGTTGCAGCTTCCTTCCAGTGCTTCTCACACGGTTGATCTGTGACGTGTATTTCCATATGTGATTATTAGCTGCACAGACAGTTCCAGATCAGTGTGATCATGTTATGGGAGGCGGCAGACTGTCCGCTCTCTGAGCAGTGCAGAGTATTTCAGGACAGGAGCGGGTTGGCCGTATTGATATCTTGTACATGTAATGACGGGAAACGGCAATTTTAGAAGCTTTCTGAACATATTCGGGAATTATAAGAAAGTTTACAAATATAACTTTTTTTCCTCGGACTTGTTCAGTGGGATTTCATCAAAAGAGCAGGCAGTGTAAACATTGCTTAATTTATATTCAGCCTGTCTGCAGTCTACACTGAAGAAGAATTCAACTAAAGAAGAATTCAGCAAGAAAGTTTAGGGAAGGGGCAAGCCCACCTATACCTCCCATGCACCCCCTGACCATCAACTTACAGAGCTGCCCCTCCCACTATAAGCCTGATGTCAGCAATGCAGCATAAAGATGGATTTCTGGAAGCTGCTGATGCAGAAATAAAATGCGATGTCTTGACTTTTGCTGAGATGCAGAATCGATCTGCAGAGAGCTTTTATATTTGACATCTTCTGGCAGTTCCCGGGGAAGACTATTAATGCGGCTTCAGGTCCTCAATGTTTATCTATCATCCACTACAAAATAATAATAACTTCCTGTGCGCGGAGAAGTGTGGAGGCATTTACTGGATTTCCCGAACTCTGTCCTAGATTTCCAGGTTAATAAGAGTCGGAGGATCCGGAATCTGCAAATTCTTTGTAATATTTGTGGGATTATCGGCTCTGCAGACTCTGATAGATCCCGATGTCAGAGGAGACCTTTCCCTTCTCTGTACCGGGATTGTGGCCTCAGAGGTGTGAACATGCCGCTTCGCTTCTGTGTAGTTACATTTCATCTTCTTCTGATAAATCTTATTTAAAAAAACAACATTTTTATTGTGTTTTATGAAAGTAAAACCAAATAATTGTTTTCCACCCGCTGGCCCCTCCCCCATTGTCTTCCCTAACTTGGCTCTTCAGTACTTGTACATACAGGTTTTGCACGTTTTCTCCAGGTTTGTGTTTACACAATATGCAGAAAGAGGAAATATTTGGAATAAGGAATTTCTACAAAGCGGCATTTCTTTACCTTTCCTTTCAAAGACACAACAATGCAGCTCGTCAGGTTGTGATCCAGACACCCAGAAAATCCAAGCGGACTATGCCTGCAAATACAGGAAACTGACGAGTGTCATCCGGTCCTTTTACCTGAATGCAGCATTTTCCTGATTTCATCCTCTCCCTCTTCATCCCCCTCATTCTCTCTCCTTCCTTTTTTCTTCTCTCTCTTCCTTATCTTTCCTCTCTCTCTTTCTGTTCAGGAAGTATGAGCAATGGTGGGATGAGTTAGGTCTGACTTCTGTTTTGTAGGTGGTCCCAGTATAATGGTGCTCTATAGTGCGTCAAAGGGAATCTGCCCAGAACAGCCCGGCTTTCTCTTTCACTCTTCTTTTCTCCCACTCTCTTCCCTTCTCTTCTTTTTCTATTGCTCTTTCTTCCCCCTTTTCTACTTTTCTTTTTTCCCTTCTTACCTCCCCCCCCCACTCTCTCTCCTCCCACCTCCTCTTTCTCCCCTCCTCTCCTTCACCCTGCTCTCTCTCTCATCTCCCTTCTCCCTCCTTTTCCACCCTTCTCTCTCTCTCTCTCTCTCCTTTTCCACCCTTCTCCTTCTCCCCCTTCTCTCTCTCTCCTTTTTCACCCTTCTCTCTCATGTGGATGATCCCCCGGAATCCCCCGATGTCTGATCCAATGATGGGATTTTAGTGTGCGGTGTTTCTGTCTCGGTGATTTTTCTATGCGCTCGTTGTAGTTCGGAGTCCCGGTGGGAAGAAGTTTTGCATGTTCTGCCCCTGGTTGGAGTCTTCGTGTTTTTTGGCCCCGGACATAGGAAACATTAGTCAGAGCCGGGCACGGCGGCCGTACCTGGGCGGGTTTGTTGACATTTCATACCCACACAGAGAGGGCTGAGGGAGCTGGCACTGGATGGTTCTGTATCACTGACCTGACCACTGAGGTGTGAGGAAGGGAGGGAGCCGATCCAATATTAATGGCCTCCGACACTGGTTGTGCCATCTGCGGGCCCTGGACCCCATCCAGACTCATTTGTAATGCTTCTAATCCATCTCGCCCGCCCTTATCGGATCTCTCTGCCTCCTCTCACCTCTGAGTTGTATCAGATAACGTTCACATGCAGCATTCAGGTCAATGTAAACCCGAAGATCTTTTGGGCCGGGGACAATTTAACCCTTTCAGGTCATTTTTCTAATGTTTCTGAGCCGCTGGGGAGATTCTCTGCATTTCCTTTCCTGTTGTCCCCTCTCTCCTCTTCAGTGGCACTATCAGCATTTTTCATTCAAAAGGTTGTCAACTTCCAGAACCCAATTCAGACCTCAGGATGGATTCTGATTGGCCGTTATGGTTGATGTCATATATCGGTCGACAATTCCAAACAGAATCCTGCCAGACTCTGAAAGTAACAAAACAAATATAAGAAGTTCAATAATAAAAGATTTATTTGTATAAAAACATTTTACAAAATGTATCGATAGATGAATCGTAACATCCCCGAGGCGAGGTTCACACCTAGGCGACTCCTGACCGCGGCGGTTTCGTGTACGATTGCCGCCCGGTCGGGAGGCGCCTAGGTGTGAATGGCCCGCCATTATTTTCTAATGGCACCCCAGTCGCGCCGGGCGGATCGCGCGGTTTCCGCCTGTGCAACTGAACACAATCGCGGCTAAAAAAGTCACGCTTCGTGTGTCACAAAAAAAGGTACTTTAGCGATTGGCGCGCGGATGTCACCCCATTGAAATCAATGAGGCCGCGTGCCAATCGATGTGTGCACGATCGCGCGTCCCGGGTGTCGTGCACGTGTGAACCTAGCCTCTGAGATCATCCCGTTTGTTGTAATATATTTGTCCTCGGATGTGGCGGCTGCATTCATTTTTTCTTTTTGTAGGCTAAGAACATTTTCTTCGAGTACAGGAAATATCTGCTTTGCCCCGTGGAACTAATCTGAGTTTTCTAACAATGTTATCAGCTGTCCCAATTCTCATATGTGAACTAGAGAACACCTCCACCCCTTGTAATAGAGAAGAGAGGAAGAGGGGGGGCTGTAATCCAACTCAGGGTGACCACGCTGCTCCTCCATAGATACATTACAGTGAGTGAGCGTTGTCACCGTGGGACAGGAAGTGTGTTCCTCGGGTGAAAATACAGGGAAAAGCCTGGTAGGTGAATTTTTGGGGTCTATTTATAAACAATTTGCAGAGCCATTTACCCTACATAACTATGTGAATGTTTGTTCGTTGCAAATACAGGCACAAATTAAAGTTTTTAGTATATTTTCTTTTCAGGTTGAATGTAATGCAATACTGTGTTGTGGCCACTAGAGAGAGCTGAGGAGTAAAAGAAAGAAGTGTGTATTTTCTATGCTCTTCAGCTCCATCTAGTGGCCATAACGCAGTATTACATTACATTCGACCTGATAAGGAAATACTCTAAGAACGGTCATCTTTGCCTCTATTCGCACACAACAAACGTTCATACATTTGCAGGGCGAATGGCTCTGGCAGTCTGTTCTAATAGGTATAATGCACCATCACTGGTGTGTTACATTGTATCCATGTTGTAAAATATAATAAAGTGAAAAGAAACAGAGACCATGTCTGGGGGAAATCAGCAGTATATACTGTGTGTGTGTGTGTGTGTGTGTGTGTGTGTGTGTGTATATATATCTGTGTGTGTGTGTGTGTATATATATATCTGTGTGTGTGTGTGTGTGTGTGTATATATATCTGTGTGTGTGTGTGTATATATATAAAGACAGTTGCCACCAGAGCAAGGACTCCGTCTTCTTCTGCGATGGCGTGCGCAAAATCGATTTCATCCTCTCCTACCTGGAGGACTCGGGGAAGGATTCCGAGAAAAAAGCCGTAAGTAAAATGACGTTAGAGGACCTGTCACCAGAAATATTCTTCATCGTAGGTGCAGTATGGTTATGTAATGTGTCATGTGCCACTTCCGGGTATTATTCCCTCTCACAGAGGTCAAAGGACTCCCCCTGACCATGTCTTCCTCTGCTTTTCTCTCCAGAAGGATGGTACCATCTTTGTTCAGGCATCATCCAGGGTCACCATCTACTTCCTGGACTGAGATGCCGGCTCAGAGATGATAAATCCCGGTGTCTGTGCAGTTCTTGGCTGTGTTAACAAATATCCAACACAGATCAGCCCCTGCAGCAGCCTCTCACCTTGTGACTGGATACAAAGTTACAATGTTGCAGACTGATCACTGGGGGAGGGGAGACTGAGGAAATGCTTCCTCCTGCCTGCAGCAGACTGATGACATCATCTCAGCCTAGGCATAGTCACTGACTGACGTTTAAGGACGGCTTTTCTGAAAAAGTATACTCATGCTATACAGTATATACTGTAGCTCTGACATATACCACAGTGCTGTACAGAGAATACTGAGCCAGTCACATCAGTATCTGTACCAGAAGAGCTTACACTCTAATGTCCCCTCCCCCCACAGTCACATCAGTCTCTGTACAGAGGAGCTTACACTCTAATGTCCCCTCCCCCCCAGTCACATCAGTCTCTGTACAGAGGAGCTTACACTCTAATGGCCCCTCCCCCACAGTCACATCAGTGTCTGTACAGAGGAGCTTACACTCTAATGTCCCCCCCCCTCACCGTCGCATGC
>NW_017306890.1:857260-862002 GCF_000935625.1 Nanorana parkeri
TGACACTCTAATGTTCCACCAGTGGGATGTACATCATACGTCAGATTTGGATATTTCGGAGGATCTCTGGCACAATTTTTGGGCTGGTTTATCCTTTTCCTGTGTAAATTCTCTGCGCTGAGTTATATATACAGGAGCCATGAATAGGGTCAGTTAATAAATAAACCTTCCCTGCTGCGGAGTCATGTGACCGGACTTTCCTTCATCTTCTAATCCACCGGGCAGTGTGACTTGGACGGCTGCCATGCTGCATAAATCATTGTGCAGTGCAGGCAGATCATGGCTGGTTGGAGGGGCCAGCAGGGTGCTGTGCATAGCTTCCTGAAAACATCGCAGCACCCTGCCTCAGTGCTCCTCTAAAGAGCCCTCAGCCCTGGTGCAAGTAGTGGGCTGGCACATGGGAGGAGTCATGCAAATAACACAATGCCTTGATGGGTGGATGTCTGTCTGGAGGAGTGGGTCTTCCTAGGCAGAATGTGTTTGCATGCAGATTACCCACATGTGATGCTGAGTCTCAATGATTGGTAGAACTGAAATCCAATGAATGAACGGGGAGGGCCAGGGACAGTCAGGCTGCGGAGGAAAGTACTAGATGATGCTGGACGTCCTCCAGCCAGGAAATGAGGCGGAGCTCTATCTGACTTGCTGCAGCTTCTAATGCAGCAGGGAGCTCCCAGTGTGCAGTGGTATCAGTGGATGGAGGTCAGATATAAGACTGAAGAGAAGGCTGGAGGTCAGATAGAAGACTGAAGGGAAGGCCGGAGGTCAGATAGAAGGCTGAAGGGGAGGACGGAGGTCAGATAGAAGGCTGAAGGGGAGGACGGAGGTCAGATAGAAGGCTGAAGGGAAGGACGGAGGTCAGATAGAAGGCAGAAGGGAAGGACGGAGGTCAGATAGAAGGCTGAAGGGAAGGCTGGAGGTCAGATAGAAGGCTGAAGGGGAGGCCGGAGGTCAGATAGAAGGCTGAAGGGAAGGACGGAGGTTAGATAGAAGGCTGAAGGGGAGGCCGGAGGTCAGATAGAAGACTGAAGGGGAGGCCGGAGGTCAGATAGAAGACTGAAGGGGAGGACGGAGGTCAGATAGAAGACTGAAGGGGAGGCCGGAGGTCAGCTTTGGTTGTACCATCTGATTGGCTGAACAATGGTACAGATTTTAGGCATTACTTAGGCCTCGTTCCCTCCTCCTGCATTGAGCTGCATTGCTCCTCTCAGTCCCAGGTCTGGCCTGCATTGGTTTGAGCTGGAAAATAATGGAAATGCTTCATTCACAGCGCAGAGGAAAATGTAATACATGTGACGCTCGCACATTTGAGTGCACAAATCACAAGTTCTGCGGTGTGAATGGGCCCCTATAGAAGGAGGGGGCGGCGCCCATGGTGGGATTCTTCCTCGTTATCTGTGTTGCTCAATCACCGGCTGTGCTGGTGTCATGATGGTAGCTGCTGGTACGCAGTCACCCTTTTATCTTCCATCTGTCCTTCAGACCGGCTCATAAACGCACTATCACCCGGTATAATCTGACCGTTCAGATAACGGGAGTACTGTCAGGTCATGTGACTTGCTGGTGACACAGGAATTGGTGTTCTATCAGCCCAGAAGATCAATGTGTATCACTGGTGCCACCTGGTGGTCAGGAGCGGTACACAGCACGCCTTGTGTCATTGTAACAAGTAGTTGCATCTGATGTGACAGATACATTGTTACAGGTTTGTTGTTTTATCATTTTGGTTTTCGTCCCTCAGGAGAGACGGAGAGAATTCGAGATTAACTTACAGAAGGCCGGCCTGGAGCTGGAGACCGAGGACAAAAAGGTGAGGTCACCCCAAAGATTGCTCCGATACCAGCAGAGCAAAGATCAGACAAGACTGAGGATGAATAGTGTATTCGTAACTAGTATATGTATGGCACTGACATATTCTGTAATGCTGTACAAAATACATAGGTATATCAGTCTCTGCACAGAGGAGCTTACACTCTAATGCCCCCTCCCCCCACAGTCACATCAGTCTCTGTACAGAGGAGCTTACACTCTAATGTCCCCTCCCCCCACAGTCACATCAGTCTCTGTGCAGAGGAGCTTACACTCTAATGTCCCCTCCCCCCCACAGTCACATCAGTCTCTGTACAGAGGAGCTTACACTCTAATGCCCCCCACCCACAGTCACACGTTATAATTGAGCCTGGCACTTTCTCTCCATTTTTTTCCCGTCAGGAATCTGAAAACGGTAAAATTTATTACCTGAAGATCCACGCCCCCTGGGAGATCCTCACCACCTACGCGGAGGTGCTGAACATCAAAGTGCCCATCAAGGAGAACGACATAGACCCGCCCAGAGATCCCTTCAATTGGATGCTGAAGGTCTTCCGTCTGCCGGAGCACGTCATGCACCCGGAGCCGGATTATTTCACGGCGCCCTTCAGCAAGCAGCGGCAAGAGCTCTTCCTCGTCCACGAATAGAACTATGAGGTGAGTGAAAAGCACCCCCCTCCCCCCTCATAGTTCTCCTTTAAGGATCCCTATATTAATTGTGGGCCCCTAATGAAAAGTATCTTGGACATTAAGGGGTCTATTTATAAACAATTGCAAGAGCCATTCGCCCTGCAAATCTCTGAACGTTATCAGGTCGAATGTAATACTGCGTTATGGCCACTAGATGGAGCTGATGAGCATAGAAAATACACACTTCTTTCTTTTACTCCTCAGCTCTCTCTAGTGGCCACAACACAGTATTGCATTACATTCAACCTGAAAAGAAAATATACTAAAAACTTTAATTTGTGCCTGTATTTGCAACGAACAAACATTCACATAGTTATGTAGGGTAAATGGCTCTGCAAATTGTTTATAAATGGACCCCAAAAAGTCACCTACCAGGCTTTTCCCTGTATTTTCACCTGAGGAACACACTTCCTGTCCTAGGGTGACAACGCACAATCACTGTACTGTATGGAGGAGCAGCGCTGTCACTCTAGGACAGGAAGGACGCTGAGATGTTGCATTCATTCCAAGCATGCTGAGATGATCCTGTTATTCAGATGATTGTTTGTGACTGTGAATATCTTCTGTTTCCAGGTGTATTATATACTCTCTCGCTGCCCCTATGGAATGGCCGAGGAAAAGAGGAAATTCGGGGTTAAGAAACTGTTAAGCAACGGCACTTACAGTTCCGCCTTCCCGCTCCACGATGTATGTATCACTCCATTGATCATATCTGTTGGCAATGTATGTATCACCGCACTGACGGGCAGAGGCGTAACTACCGCGTTTCCCCCGAAAATAAGACACTGTCTTATATTTTTTGGGGCTAAAAAAAACCACACAATGGGTCTTATTTTTTTTTAATGTACAACAATCCGCACTTACTCATGTACAAAAATGTGGTGATCAGGGCAATCAGGGGCGTCGTTCCTTTCCAATGAGCAATCTGGTAACCAATCGCTGGCCAGGATGAGCGAAGCGCGCTTTCACTATGGATTCCTCACTGGCGGAGTTCATTTGGTATGACTCCGCCTGTGACAGGAGCCGGCGCTATAGAGGAAACATCGGCTTATGCGGCTCTGCTCCCTCCGGTGCCGCCTCGCTTCCTCTAGCGCCGGCTTCCTTGGCACCGCTGATTCTCTCCCGCCTCTCCCAGTTCTCTCCTTATGCCACCACCGGCCCTGGGAATGGTCACAACTAGGTCTTATTTTCGGGGGAAACAGGGTAGTGACCTCAGGGCCCCGATGCAAGAATCCATGAAGGCAACCCCCCTCCCCCCAAGAAAAGGATTAGATACTTTAAAAAAAAAAAAAAATTTTAGACCAAAACATTTTTTCAAAACAAACCCCCTCCTCTACCATGTCTCCAGCTTCCCCCCTTCTCGTCCCCAGCCTTCAGCTCCCTGACCCCACCCCCTCCTCTACCATGTCCCCAGCTTCCCCCCTTCTCGTCCCCAGCTCAGCTCCCTATCCCCAGCCTTCAGCTCTCTGACCCCACCCCCTCCTCTACCATGTCCCCAGCTTCCCCCCTTCTCGTCCCCAGCCTTCAGCTCACTGACCCCACCCCCTCCTCTTCCATGCCCCCTTCATAATCTCAGCTCCCTATAACTCCCTCTTCGTGTCAGCAGCACGCCTCTGACACCCAGGGAGTTGGAGCTTTCCATAGAACACAGGCAGTTCTACGGTCGGCAGCAGTACTGTGTGATGAGGGGGCGGGGATAACCCGCTTCCCAATCATTGGCTGCTGCGCCGCCTGGATCATTCTTCACGCTGCGCCCGGAACAAGGTGAGGGGAGCAGCGTGAACCATGCAGGGCCCAGGACAGGAGGAAGAGGTCCCGGTACTGATATTAGCGGTTCCCGGGATATTAAATATCCTGGTAATCAGCTGTTACTATAGGCCCCGTCCTCCTGTCCCTTCTAAGTGGCGGAACTCCAGTGCCCGGTCGCAGCTGCGACCCTGGTAGTTCCGCCAATGCTGATAGGGGTGTATTTATTTTAAAAATTGCAGTGCTGTTCAGCCAGCGAAACGCGTATACATTTGTTCTATTGGAATGATGACAAAAATTAGTATATTTTATTTCTAGGTCAAATGTACTTCATTCATAAAGAATCAAGTGAATTGGGAAAATACCATATTATGGCCACTAGATGGCGCTGAGGATCATAAGAAATAAATACTTCTTTTCTATGCCTCTCCGCTCCCTCTAGTGACCATAATATGGTATTTTCCTGATTATTATATTCAACCTGGAAAATATATATA
>NW_017306890.1:862150-864392 GCF_000935625.1 Nanorana parkeri
TATATATATATGTTATAGGTGTTTAGTGTTTTTAATTGTGGCTAATTCTGGTGAGTTTGTTCCGGCAGTGTCAGTACTGGAAGAAGTCCGAGGATGTGAAGTGTGCCAATGAGAGGTTCATGTTATACGAACACTGGGCCAGGTTTGGCAAGTTCTACAAAGAGCAACCTCTGGACCTCATCAGGTGAGTAAATTAATACATTAACATTAAAACTGATATAAAGCGACCCCATTACATATATAATGACTATATACAAAGTTACAGTATAACCACATCAGTGTACACTGAACAGAACAATGACACACTGACACTTGGCGCCTGGGACGCTGGCACTTGGCATCCAGAACACTGACGCTTGGTGCCTAGAACACTGACACTTGGCACCTAGAACACTGACACTTGGTGCCTAGAACAATGAGACACTGACACTTGGGGGTCCAGAGCAATGACACACTGACACCTGGCGCCTAGAACAATGACACACTGACACTCGGGGATCTTAGTACATGTCACTCTTCATTCTTATGTAGTCAGCGCTTTGCTGGAATCGCTATTATATGCAGCCCGTGTGACACCTTCATATCGGTATTGTGAGAGATCCGGAGCTGAGAACATGGTAGAAGTTCAGGAGATCTCGGGTCACTGTTGCTGTGTGTTATTTTTCCTCTTCTCCTCGTCGGGATTTGATTGGCTGAGTGTTTATTTTTCTGCAGGAAGTATTACGGGGAGAAGATCGGCATCTACTTTGCTTGGCTGGGTTACTATACGGAAATGCTGTTCTACGCTGCTATTGTTGGGTTTTTCTGCTTCCTGTACGGCTGGATAACAATGGATGACAGCATCAGTAGGTGAGATTATTCATCTTCATAAAACAATGGCGGGACCTCCGAGCGATGACAATATGAGAAGGAAAAATAAACTAATTTCATAAGTTTAGGAAAAGTTCAAATGAGCCGAAGGGAAAAGGCCAATTTCAGAGGGAAATCGAACCAATTCTGCAACATCTTATATCATGAGTTTATTCTTATATTTTGCCTTTCTGGTTCCCCCACCCCCACCCCTGATTCCATTTTTATGTCACTATGACCTGATTCTTTAACTTTCATTATTGTTTTGTCTGCAGTAAAGAAATTTGTGATAAAGACATCGGAGGTCAGATCATTATGTGTCCCCTGTGTGATCAGCGGTGTGAATTCTGGAGATTAAATTCCACCTGTGAACCGTCCCAGGTAATCATTGCTCCACCGACCCCCTCTGAGTGAGTTATGTACAATGCCCCTCCTCCATTCTAATCAATGTCTCTCTTTCATCCAGTACTCCCATCTGTTCGACAATGTGGCCACTCTGTTCTTTGCAATATTCATGGGAATATGGGGTGAGTGACTAAGGAAGGTTCCTTCATTGTACACTGACACTTGGGGATCCCAGACCAATGACACACTGACACTTGGGAGTCCCAGGACAATGACACACTGACACTTGGGATCCCAGACCAATGACACACTGACACTTGGGGTCCCAGACCAATGACACACTGACACTCGGGTATCCAGAACAATGACACACTGACACTCGGGTATCCAGAACAATGACACACTGACACTTGGGGGTCCCAGACCAATGACACACTGACACTCGGGTATCCAGAACAATGACACACTGACACTCGGGTATCCAGAACAATGACACACTGACACTTGCTGACACTTGGGGGTCCCAGACCAATGACACACTGACACTTCGGGGTTCCAGACCAATGACACACTGACACTTGGGGATCCCAGACCAATGACACACTGACACTTGGGGGTCCCAGACCAATGACACACTGACACTTGGGTATCCAGAACAATGACACACTGACACTTGGGGGGCTCCTGTGGATTAGTGCTCGGTTGATGCTGTATTGGTCTCTTACACTCTCTGTGACTTTGCAGTGACTTTATTCCTGGAATTCTGGAAGCGGCGGCAGGCGCGGCTGGAATACGAATGGGATTTGGTAGATTTCGAAGAGGAACAGCAGCAACTACAGCTGCGTCCGGAGTATGAAGCCAAATGTACCCATAAGAAGAAGAACCCGGTCACTCAGGTAATATCTGTGTGCGTGCCGTGGCCGGCCATGTATAACAATGTATTTATTTGTAGTAAAGTGTACCTGTAACATGTACAAAGCAGAGACGGCAGGAGATGGTGTTCCCAGCTCTGAGCAATTATCTATGAAGCCACATTAAAATCATATGA
>NW_017306890.1:869319-884669 GCF_000935625.1 Nanorana parkeri
CAAGATGAATATTTTACTGAAACATTCCTGTCTAATGAATCTGAGATTAAAGTGCCGCACTGAAAGTTCATCATCCCGATTATAATTTTATTCCATTATTGGAACAGATAAAAAAGATAAAATTTAGCAGAGAGCCCATCAGGGCTGCAGTATGAAGCCAATCAATACGAGCCCGCCCACACCTACATTTTTCCCATATACACTATATTGCTACAGCCCCTTAGTTCCAGTGAAGGGAACTCTTAAGGCATCAGCACACCAAGACATTTTGGACGCCTTCCCAGAAGAGTTGAAGCTGTTAGAGTGGCAAAGGGCGGGCCAACTCAATATTAAACATAACGTAAAGGCAGGCGTCCCAATACTTTTGGCAATATAGTGTACTTACACTCCAGAAGGCATATCCAAACTGCAGCTCGCTGTTAAATGTAGGGCTGGTCACATGACGGCATGAACGGTGCTTTGTTGCAAACTCCAAACTGCTTCATGCTGCAACTTGAGCTTGTTTTCCATTTGGTGCCACGAATGGCTTCATATGACGGAACCTTTCAGCACATCAAAATGACGTTTTTATTTGAATTACATTATATATATATATACATACATACATACATACATACATACTGTATATCTCACTGATGGCTCCCACTAAATTATTAACAATCAGAATCTGGTAGGACACAATTGACAGTCAAGCAGAATGATCACATGATTGGGAAGCCCAGGAAACGCCTCTGACGTTATTATGGGTTGGGGTCAAAGTTCACGTTGTGTGCAGCCATCTCCCGGCCTCTTTGATACTTGTTACAATCTAATTTTCTAATATATTATTTGTAAGTGGTTGTTGTTGTTTTTTCGTTCAGTGTCTCTGCAGGCGACATTAGGACGGAGTCATCGGATTGGAGATCGCTCTTTTAAATTTAAATTAACATTTTTCTTTTGGTTCATATAAATAGTATCGGTAACCTGACACAACGTAACATTTCTTTTATTCTCAATTTCCAGGTTTCTTACATTTTGTTTTCTTTTTTTACAGATTGGAATCCTCACATTACCAATAACATGAAATGTATAATTGAAGTGTCAGGTTGCCTAAAACTAATATCTCTGTCATTTTAGCTACACATAGAATTTGGCAAGTGATATCAAAGCCAAAAAGTTATTTCAAATGCTGCAGAAATCACTTACATTGGATGCAGCTCCTCGATGTTTAAAAGTTCTAGTTTCCTGGTCCCCTGAGCACTGGTCCTGACTTCCTGTTTAGGGTGGCTCCATTCCCTTTCCAGGGTCCTATGGAGCCCCCCAGTAAGCTGTGTGTGCTTTCACAGACACAGCAAGGCAAGCTATTCCCCTGGCCCCTGCTCCCCTAGTAGATGGACACCTGCTATATCCCGTGTGATCATATACTGGACATGGAGTTCAGGGAAGCAAAGCTGAGAGAGTTGGAGCTGCTCAGAAACATAATTACTATAAGTTCTTATGCAAACATTCTTACTGGGCAATATATACAGTATTTGTGATCTGGATTCATAATTGAAAAAAGTTTCAGAGTTTGAGACTACTTGAATGCTCCTTGATAATGGCTGCAGCAGGTGGAGCTTGGTGTGCAGTAGTCTTCCCCCCCCCCCACCAGAGAGGCTGGGAGAGGGCCGGTGGGTGATTGAACCTGCTTGCACACACCCAGAACTGACATATAGGTTTAGGCAGACTGACACTTACATTTTTTTTTTTTAACTCTAACAAGGCCGTTGGAAAAAATATTTGTACATTCTAACCATATAGGTTGGTGACATCTCTGATCTCGGCACAGTGGAGGCGGCCATATTGTAGATGGGAATCACCATGGTGCAGGTGGGGTCTTTGGGGCATGAAAAACGATACATAATACACAAATTGGCTTTAAATATAGACGCATAGTCAGCAGATTTCAGATTAGCAGCATGCGTTGGAAGTTGTGCCCCACATGCTGCATTACAGGAGACCCCGGGCATCTGGAGCTGTTATCAATTACAATGTATCAAACATGCAGAGCAGCACATGACTGCCCAGGTGACTCAAACATGTAGACTTGCCCATGTGTTGCTGGCTCTAAGAAGCATGTTCAGCCATCATTTACTGTTTTTTAATAAAGATGAATGCTCCACATCATGAATGAAGCTTACGAGATGGCCGCCCCGCTGTGTGCAGATCATGGGGTGTCGTTTTAATAGAGCCGGCCACAGTACTAGTAACGTGTTTTGCTTTGTTTTGTGTCTCACGGTCCCCCCCATCTCTGATGTGTCCTTCTGGTTTGTTACACATTCAGCCTTTCTGCATTTGTAGGAACTAGAAATGGTATTAAAGCGAAGTCCTGCCAATATCTGTGGCAAACTGTTGTTATGCTGGACCGCCATTTGCTTCTGGGTAAGAGGAGCCCCTGAAAGCTCAGCCAACGTCTCTGACCGATCACTAACCAGATTAACTTTTTCTGTTGGTTGTGCTATGAGATCTACAGGAAGAGGGTGGCAGCACTGGTGGTGTTCATGTCTCGCGGCTGTGTGGAATGGTAAAGAGCGCCCTGCCAGCCATCTTGTTATATCGCTCCAGAGATGTCAAATTTGCATTGTGGGAGAAATGTGCAGAGGAAACATTTTCTGTAGTACATACACAGGGGGGGAGGGGGGGTGCTTTTAAGATTTGCACATTCACTGCATTTAAATATTTTTATTTAGCTGGAGAATTATGAGGGAAGTGCTTTTCACTCAGCCTCATAATCTGAGCCGACCTGTGACAATGAGACTGTCACAGGTCGGCTCAGTAGATTGGGAAGTGAGCGAACACATACCGGCGCTCGCTCACTTCTCGATCTATCCGGGCAGAGAGCCGTGACTGGATTCCCCGCTCCGATCCTCCAGCGCTGACTGGCAGAACGGACGGGGGAAGGGGCGGATACAGCTGGCTCTGCCTCTAGATAGGCAGAGCCAGCTGTCACTCACGCAGCTGGGCGGATCCAGACATAATTGTTGGTATCCGCTCCGGCTGCGGCGTCTCAGTATACCGCGAGCTGTAGCTCCCTATATACTGAGCTTTGGGTGACGGGAGGACGCTAGTTTGTGTCCTCCCGTTACCCTTAGGAGAACTATGGGGAAAAGCCCTGACCCCACAGTTCTCCTTTAAACTTAAGCCCCGTTCACATTGAGCGATTTACCGCGCGGTAATTCCCGCGGTCAAATTACCGCGCGATATCGCGCTCCAATGCATTTCAATGGGGCAAAGGGTCCTGCTGTCGCGGGTCGTGTGTCGCTACAGCAGAACCCTTTTTGGAGCGGATTTAGCCGCGATTCAAGCTTGCTCAATGCAAGCTTGAACGCGATATCGCGCGTCAAATCTCGCGAAAAAGCTAGCGAAAAAGCAAAAGTTTTGGGTGGACTCACCCTTTAAGTGTTAAAATGGCTACGCATGATAGAAAAAGAAATATTGTGTTAGATTTAAGCAATCCCCTGTGTACAAAAAAAACTAATCAGGAAGATCAGAACTGCTACATGATGCAGCTTCGAGAGGCGAGCGAACGCCGGTATGTGTTCACTCACTTCCCGATCTACTGAGCCGACCTGTGACAGTCTCATTGTCACAGGTCGGCTCGAACTCTGAGGATGAGTGAAAATCACTCGCCTCATAATTCTCCTTTTAAGTTAGAGATAAATGAAGTGTTGCTAATATTTTAGAGTTTAGATGCTGAAGGACAACGGTGTCCTGCTATGGTTTTCCATGTGCAGTCATTTCTGATCAGGGTACCCCATTTGTTTCTGAGCTGATTGGGCTCCACGCGCAGTAACAAGATGGCTTCTCTCCTGCTTTTACCTTCACACAGTTCCAGCTTTATACGTCTTACATTCTCCTTTTGTGGTGAGTGCCTTTACTCCATGGTGAATTGTGGCCTTGCTTGCTTGACTATTTCAGGAAATGGAGCCTTTTTTGCCTTTAACTAGCAAGGCAGTACGGTTCTGCTTCTCAGGAACCACAGTGCTATTCTGGGTGAGACGATTTTATTTATCTCTAATACTTCCTTAACATCTGTCTGTGGGGTTTCCATGTTTTCTGTCTTCTGGTGTCCTTTTCCGCTCTTACGTGCTTTCCTATCAATTCTATTCTCAAACCACAAATCAGTTGTGGTTTCCCTTGTTCAAACAAGTGCCAATTGATCAAAAGGTAAAATCAAGTTGTGCCGACCTGGACATTCACAGCCAAATGTGACCACTCAACATCGTTCTAGGGATAAAGAAGTTGGTGCTCCACTATGACCGCATACACATTCAGTCCATGAACACAAATGGGCTTAGAGACGTTTCCACTTGCTGGTTTTGAGGCAGAGGTTGTTCAGCCTCTGAAGTTGACAATCAACATGTCTGCACTGGTACTCAAAAAGTATCTGTGCATCCCTAATAAAAATGATAAAGTAAAAAGATAAATAAAAAATCTAAAAATAATTAAATTGATTAAAAAATAATTAAACAAATACAAATTTACAAAAATAAGAAGAAATAAAAATAAAGAAACAGTAAAAAAAAAATTGAAACTAGCCTTGGGGCAGCAAGGAGAGTAAATCCGGCCCTGCTTATATTACTTAATTATTATTAGATTAAACCTGATCTGCTTAATTGGGGTACCCCGGCTGATTTTAAATGAAATGCTATATGGTTCAGTCTCTTGCCCATTCTTTACAGTTCTCCAGGACCCTTTTTCCGGTGTGATGCAGACCAGCCTCGAAAGCCCATTGCTTTTCTGTAGATGTCACAGCCTTGCAGTACCATGCAGGCCAAAGATAGTTAGCAGCTTGCTTATAAGTAGTCTTGAACCTGCTTTGTGACCATTTTAAATCTGGGCCTCAAACCACGCAAGAACTGCATGTGGCAGTGTGCAAGTAGTTTTCTTCCATAGCCTAAGAACAATGACCAGGAAAATGTACTTTCTCCAAGGACCTACAGCAGCCTTTCTCAGCCTTGGTTCCCTGGGACACTAGGGTTCCTTCTGAGGTTGCTGGGGGTTCCTTGAGCAATAAGCAATGTTTAATTGAACACACACACACACACGCACACACACTGACTACCAATGTAGGGGGTCACTTCTACTCTGACCACCAACACAAGGGGTCACTTCTACACTGGCCACCAATGTAGGGCATAATTTTTAATCTGTCCACTAATGTAGGGGGTCACTTCTGCACTGACCACTGATGTTGGGGTATTCAACAATTTTGTTGTACAAGGCAGGAAGGACTGTTTAAAATATGATCTTCCCTGGATATAAAATACTCTAGATACACCACTCTAATGCACCATAGGTAGGGATGCACCATAGGTAGGGATGCACCATAGGTAGGGATGCACCGATACCGGTACTCACCCAAATGCTCCCGATACTTATCCTGACACCGGAACCTCCGGTATCAGGAAGCCAGGAGGTGAGTCATTATCCACCCCCAGCTTCCCTGGTCACCATGGAGCTGGCTTCCCGGCCAATCAGGAAGTCGGGGGTGGATAATGACCCACCTCCCGGCTTCTTGATTGGCCGGGAAGCTGGCTTCATGCGATGAGGGAGCATGGAGCCGGCTTCCTGGCCAATGAGGAAGCCGAACTGCGTGTAATGACTCGTTGCACTGCTTGCTGATTGGTCAGGAAACTGGCCAATCAGGAAGCCGGGCGGCAAGTCATTGCCCCCCCCCCAGCTTCCTGATTGGCCAGAAAGCTGTCTCCATGCTTCCTCGTCAACTGGCAATAAGGTAGCATGGAGCCGGCTTCCCGGCTAGTCAGGAAGCCGGGTGGCAAGTCATTACATGCCGCCCGGCTTCCTTAATGGGACTTTCTGTATCGATATTCTGTATCGGTGAGTGGCGAAAAAAATACCGGTGCTCGATATCTAAAAAACTGTATCGGTGCATCCCTAATAATAATCATTTTTAGCAGGGGTTCTCTGAGACCTGATAGTTATTTTAGGGGTTCCTTCTGGGTAAGAAGTTTGAGGACTGCCCTAGAGGCAACCCGTTTAAAGGGGGTAACAATATGCCAATAGCTAGGGCCAAATAGACACCTTATCTGTGCTTTGTGAACCTTTTAGATGTGTTTTGGTAACATAGTTTGGGCCGGGTCTTCACTCGTATGGTGCATTGGGGAATGCGGTTTGCTCTGAAGGTCCAGGTCTGCTGTACGCCAAACATTCACAGTGGAGGCCGGAATGGGCATCACTTGTCCCACCCTTGTATCGGCATAACATATTAATAAATGACTGCCTGTACATGGGGGAGACGTTCTTCTTGTTTAACTCGGGAACCACAATATACTGATTTGTTTTTTTCTCCAATCATTTTACAAAATATGCCAAACTAATGCACGATTAACGATGTTGCTAACTTGTCTAAATGATTCCTAATTGCTACAATATAAAAAAAAGTTAAACCAAAATACTGTATAATTTTCTGTTGCTTAATTTAAGTTAAAACCTTTTATTTTGTTTTGCATAGAGCTGGAGAGGGTTGGAGCCTCTGTCAGGTTTTTATTGCTATCTGTGCCCCTGTTGAGAAGATGTTCCCCCTCTCTAGGAGAGGAAGTGATAGAAAAATCTCTCTAAGGGGCACAGACAGAAACATGTTTAGTAAAGCGGGGAAGGGTTGGAATGCAAGGTGATATTTTATTGCCATCTGTGCCGCCTTGTTCCATTCACATCCGCTCCCCTATTTCTTGTTCTGGTGTCAGAGAGACAGGAAATAAGCAAAATATCCCCAATGAGGGCACGGAAATAAAAACTTGATCATTGAGTAAGGAATAGAAGCGCTACTCTGCATATAAGAGTAATTTAAAATGGCCAAGGAAAAGCCGATGTGTTGTGGGGGTTGTGCAATTCCCCCCTTCTTCAGGGCTATGAAACCGTAAATATAATCAAATCAGTATTACAATACTAAGAAAAGTTCACATGTAAAAAGAAATACTTGTAAATTGTTATAAGGAACTCGTAACAAATGAATTAGAAATTAAAATTGAGGGTTCATTTATCCACTTGTGTCCGGTTAAGGAAGTAATAGTAATTTATATAACCTTCTATATCAGACCACCAGATAAAAGATGGTGTATATAATGTATGCCCGCCGTTTTTATAATATACTATCTTTAGATCCGGTGGTCTGACTATATACTGACTTTATAAATTGCAATTATTTATTTATTGTATTATATCATAGCATGTACATGGATAAAACGTCTATTTTAATTCCCAATTTAAGATTAAAGGAGAACTATGAGGTGAGAGATTTTCAGTCATCCTCATAGTTCTAGCCGACCTGTGACAATGAGACTTTCACAGGTCGGCTCAATAGACCGGGAAGTGAGAGAACACATACCGTGGCTCGCTCACTTTTCGGTCATCTTCCTGCAGAGAGCCGTGGCTGTCAGTCCCCCGCAGGGATTCCCCCCTCCCAGATCCGATTCTGCAGCGGAGGGGGCGGGTACAGCTGGCTCTGCTTTTAGATTGGTCAGAGCCAGCTGTCAGTCACGCAGCTTGGTGGATCTCGACAGTAACGTCAGGATCCATCCCAGCTGCGGCGTCTCAGTATAATGCGAGCTGTAGCTCCCTATATACTGAGCCTAGGGTGACGGGAGGACGCTAGTATATGTCCTCCTGTGACCCTAAGGAGAACTATGGGGGAAAAGCCCTGAGTCCATTGTTCTCCTTTAATGGATAATTCATCTTTAATTATATTTTCAGATTTCTTTATAATAATTTATATAGATTTTTTAAATTAACTTTTAATAGTGTTCTAATATTGGTTTGATTTAGATATTGATTATATTTTGGGATTCACCGATACCGGTGCTTCTGCCGGCTCCAAGTTGTCTGGCTGGCTTAATTGTGCTTGGCCGGTAAACCGGCTTCCCAGCCAATCAGCATTGAGCCGGCTTCCCAGCCAATCAGCATTGAGCCGGCTTCCCAGCCAATCAGCATTGAGCCGGCTTCCCAGCCAATCAGCATTGAGCCGGCTTCCCAGCCAATCAGCATTGAGCTGGCTTCCCAGCTAATCAGCATCGAGCCGGCTTCCCGGCCATCAGGAAGCCAGGCAGCGAGTAAGGACACGCCTGATTGGCCGGGAATCCAGCTTGATGCTGATTGGCTGGAAAACCGGCTTCCCAGCCAATCGGGAAGCTGGGAGGCAGGTCATTACTCGCGACCCAGCTTTCCGATCGCACTGGAAGCTGGCTCTATGTTCCTCTGACCAGAAGTTCCGGTATCGGGGAAGGTATTAGAGCATTTGTACGAGTACTCGCCCAAATACTCGGTATCGGCACTGATACTAGTATCGATATCGGTGCAATCGCTAATTAGATTTTTAGATTTATAGCCCTGAAGAACGGCCACTTCCACAGCCTCCAAAATACATTGAGGGGGATTTATCAAAACTCTGGAGCACACAGATTCTGGAGCAGCCAATCCGCTTCTCTCTCCGTCTGCTCCAGATTTGATCATTTTCCCGCATTGGCGTTTCTTTTGGCTCTTTTAAATAAATGATTACTTTGGACTCTTACTGTATACGTGGACTGGCTGCTTCTGTTCCTGATTCTACCACCATTTTCTCCTAAGGTCCACTCACAGAGGTCCTCGGACAAATAGAAATAAGAACCTGACAGAGATTTCCATTTTTTCTGCTCTATTTAAAACTAAAAAAAAATACAAAAATGTTTTTCAATTGTTAACAGATTAAAGAGATTTTGTAAATGCAGCAAATTTAGAAACTCATCTGAATTGCGCAGTAAAAGTGCAATAATATCTCTTTCCACTTTTATAAATGGACCCCTGAAACGTAATGACTTTTGTCTTCCATCTCTCCCCTTTCTTCTCCAACTTTATTTGGTATACATTTTTTGATTGCTGTCATTGCCAGAGGTCCCCAGAGCATTTCTTATTAGGTATTGGGCAGGTTTAAAAGCCATTGATCTGGGGGGTCACCCAGCTCCGGGAGAGATCCGGGCTTTTTTACAGGGCAGCTGAAGCCGTCTCATGTGTACTGAACGCAGTGAAAAGTCATGCAACTCATTGACTTACAGTCATTGGGGTATGTGTGAGAGGGAGGTTGACCAGGTTGGTACCACACAGAAGGTCTTCAGCTGGACTGTCAAAGTTGGTCTTTCATGTGTGAGCTCTACCTCTACTTTTGGTAAGCCTGTCCTTTAAATATACCCACATTACTGATTGTAGGCCGCACACTATAATACATAACTTCATCATTGGCTTCCTGATTGTGTGGCCCACCCGGCACCGCACAGCCTTGTCAAAATATCCTGCTCGGGTACTGCCGAGAGTGCACACATACCACATCCCCCCGTTCCGTCCCATGGATGGTCCTTACTCAAGAGGGCCCCTAGCCTTCCAGTCAAGGATGAACCATTGATAGGATGGAATGGGGGTGTGTGTAGGCACAGCACCCAACTGGGACATTTTGGGGTACAGAGACTGTGCGGCACCAGGCAGGGGAGTGGGGATGAAGGTTACCATTGTAGTGTGCAGGCTTTAATGGAGGGGGGTACTTAAGGAACTTCACTAAAGATCAAGTGGTCCTTCAAAGTGAACACTGCCAACCATTTGACATTTTTAAAAGTCCCCCCAAAGGACGAGCGCCTCCAAAATGTGATTTTGCCTTTGTCGGCCAGAAAAGCCTCTTCTGTCTGATCCTGTAATCACTACGGGCCATGTGACATCAACGATCAAAGAGACCACTTAGCGGCTCTTGTGATGTCACTTCCTCTCTGGCCCGAAACATTGCAGAATTTTGCTCGCTGATGGTGGATTGACGATTTGCTGGTTGTTCAGCAAGGAAGTGACACAGCAGGAGTAGGGTGGGGGGGTCTCTTTAGCAATCCTGTTGCCGGCCAGTTTGCAGCCAGCAACAGGATCTGGAAATGGCGCAACTGACTCAACCAGCATCTGGGCTAAAGTCTACCCACCCCCAGTCTTGGGAGGGGGCCTCTATGGCCAGTAGGAGGGCTTCCATGGTGGGGCAATCAGGAAAGTTCACCTCTTAGTAATATAGTGAAACCAGAAGCAGAAGGGCACACAGGAGAGGCTTTTCTGGCTGACAAAAGTGATAGCGAGAACCTCCTTATTATTAGGAAGGACTTTTACTCGAAAGCTGAAATTCTCATTCTGCTGTCTGGCTGTCATGCTGATCCTTGGACTTCAGTTCTCTGAGTCTCGAACAAATACACAGATATGAACTTCTGATTTTTCTGCTCCGTATAGATGTTCCTGATTCGTGACCCAGAGAGTAGAATGGCTGGCAGGTTCACTTTAAGAAGTTTTGGGGAATCCTTATTATGTATTGCTGTATATGTGGCAATGTTGGTACCCCCTTCTGTTGGAGTCGGTGGACAGCTTCAACATTTATAGTCATACATAAAGCTGACACCCGAGTGCTGGAAAATGTTTTCCGGTGCTTGAAATTGGCAGGAAATTGACATCATTTGATCCCGCCCCAACCTACCCAGAAAGGAGAGATTCATTTCTGGGTGGTTTCCCATTTTTTGGTCTCTTTTCATGTTTGTCATCAGTTTTAACCCTTCACAGACACTAACCCTCTGCCGTGTGTCCTCCAGATCTTACTTATCATAGCCAGTATGATCGCCATTATAGTATACCGGCTGGCGGTCTACGCCGCGTTCGCCAGCGTTATGGAAAACAACCACTCGCTGCAGCCAATTAGCGGACTGCTCACCCCTCAGCTGGCGACCTCGGTGACCGCGTCCTGCCTGAACTTTATCATCATCATGATCCTCAACTTCCTGTACGAGCGGGTGGCCATTTGGATTACTGACATGGGTAAGAGAAACTAAAATCTCAGCATGGAGATGAGAACTGACCATGATCAATAACTCTCTATACATCCCAATCGTCCTGTGAATGTCATTAGTACCTATACCTTCTTTGCAGCTTGAATGTAATATCAGGAAAATACCGCATTTTGGCCACTAGCAGGAGCTAAGAAGCATAAGAAAGGAATACTTTTTGCTATGCTCATGAGCGCCATCTAGTGGCCATAATGTGGTATTGTCCTGTTACGTTCTAGGACATAAAAGAAGCCAGCAGGAGCTTTATCCAGCCAGTTCCAGCTGACTTACTTTATTAATATTGTAAGAATCAGGCACAAGCATGACGTATTCCGACTTCTAGGACTAAATGAATGCGTTTTATGTTTAGTGCTGAACATTATAGAACCTGTCGCTGTTCTGAGCAGGAATTTGTCATCAGAGCCGACCTCTGTCTACAAGGCAGCTTCAAACAACTCAGACCGAGTGAAGACATCCATAGCAGACTTGTGTGAAGGGTTAATATGTGTTTGTTACATTTGATCTCCCTTTGAGAACTAGTCGCACACACGTGTCAGAATCCGCAGGAGGAACAATCTGTTCTCAGATGGATTTCTCGTTGCAGAAGACTGCATGGCTGCTTAAAGTGACACTAAACTCCAGACTTAAATCCTAAAAATACATGCAAGTTCCTGAACTCAGAACAACAATGTATCTTATTTGTGTATCACTCGGCTGTAGATCCTCCAATCATCTCTGACACCGTGCTTCTAAATAAGATACATTGTTGTTCAGAGTTCAGGGATTGGAATGTATTTTTAAGATTTAACTCCTGAGTTTAGTGTCACTTTAAAGTATAACTAAAGGCTCCTGTATGACAGTCCAAACAAGTACAAATTCCATATACTATATGGTGCACAAACCTCATAAAGGGAATAAAAAGCTTCATTTACCTTCCCCAACTGAGCCAAATCCAACTTAAAAAGTGTCTCACCCTTCCCCCTCCCAGACACTGCAGCTCATAGTGGGAAGTTTTTTTTCTCGAATAGAATGAACGCATAAACACCCAAAGTGTTTCGGGAGTCTGAAAGCACAAACCTATAAATAACATAATCAGGGTCCATTTACATGCAAAGGATAAACATGACAAAATAAGAGTGAAATGTATTATTATTAATTAATAAGTTACATACTGATACAGTTAATATATTAAACAGAATGTAATAATAGAGTGAAATAAAATGTTTTATATTGTGTAGTATTATAATACAATTTTGTATCTTATTTATAATGATATCCTATGAGATGATGACATCCTATGGACACCATTTGGTCCGGCTCTCCTGTTGTGTTTTTACATTTTGAGTCACATTATGAGCACCCGCTGAAGGGGAGCCTTGTTTTATGTGAGCAGCTTCTCCAGAGCCACTGAGCTCATTGAATGATTTAAGTTTTCTCCGTTTTATTAAACAAATAAGTTTTGAAGTCCCGGGGCCTCTTTAATATGTATTTTTGTTTCTTTATGACGAATTGAAGGGTTCCAAGAAAGCTTTTCCGGGCTTGGTAAATGCCTCCTGTAGCAGATGCTCTGCAAACTAGAGTAGATATGCTAATGCAATGCCCATGTGTTTTCAGTCCTCCTGCAGACATGGTCTAGAAGAGACCGTCACCAACATTTACTACAACCTAAAATGTTTCTTTTTCCCTGACAGAGGTCCCCAGGACGCATCTGGAGTATGAGAACCGACTCACCATGAAGATGTTCCTCTTCCAGTTCGTCAACTACTATTCTTCTTGCTTCTACGTGGCCTTCTTCAAGGGCAAGTTTGTGGGCTTCCCCGGAGGGTACACCTACATGTTCAACCAGTGGAGGAATGAGGAGGTGAGAACAAGGGAATTTTTCTTTGATTTTTGACATTTGTAGTGCGACCCGGCCGGCTGTCTCATAGAACTGACCACGCAGCTCACCATCGTGATGGCTGGAAAGCAGATCTGGGGGAACATCCAAGAAGCTTTTGTGCCGTGAGTAAAATCGTTCAATTGATTTTGTTTATTTTTTCCTTCCTTGGTCTCTTATCTCTCAATATAATGTCGATTTAATTTATGAATAAAACCTATTTTTTTATTATATTCCTTATTTCAGACCCAGTGATCTCTATGCAATGCAGGAAGATCACGGCTGGTGGGAGGGGCTGGCAGGAAGCTGTACATAGCTTCCTGAAATCATCACAGCACCCTGCCTCAGTACTCCTCATAAGAGCCCTCAGCCTTGATGCAAGCAGTGGGCGGGCTCTTGGGAGGAGTTATGCAAATATCACAATGCCTTGATGGGTGGGTTTCAGTCTGGAGGAGTGGGCGTTCCTAGGCAGGCTCTAGGACCCTGTACAACTATGCAAAACTGAAGGGAAGTTTTGGAGTTAAGCTTTGTTTATCATTGGTTGTCTGGATTTCACAGGTGGATCTGGAACTGGTGGGGGCGTCGGAGGGCCAGGAACACCCCAGAGAACCTATACAGCCGTTGGGAGCAGGACTTTGACCTGCAAATCTTCGGACAGTTGGGTCTTTTCTATGAATACCTGGAAATGGGTAAGATGGATACTTGTCTGCACTGTGTGGAAGGGTTGGAGCCCCTGTCGGGTTTTATTGCTGTATATGTCCTCTCTGTGTATCCGGTGACCATTGTCACCGCCACAGAAAATGATAGGAAATCCAAAAGGTTTCAGGTGTCGCCAAAATAGGAGGGGGAATAGGACACCTATCTAAGAGGGTGCTTTCCTTACATTGGAGAGATTTCCTCATCTCTAGAGCAACAAATAACAGCTCCTCATTAAGTCAATGTAGAGCCCCCAGTCCCATGGTATACTATGTCATGTAATCTGGATCCGGCCACTCGGTGTATATAATAATCTGGCCACTCGGTGTATATAATAATCCGGCCGCTCAGTGTATATAATAATCCGGCCACTCGGTGTATATAATAATCCGGCCACTCGGTGTATTTGGGGGGTGTTGTGCAGTTGTATATCAACAATTGTACCGTATTCTATAATTTACACATTTATTTCTATTTTTAATTTTTTCATTCTTTTAGGGATTTAGACATTTTCTTTCAGGGGGTTTTGTTTGTTGTGTTAAACAAGAAAACAACATACAGGGCTTCTAAGCTGTAAACATTTTTGGCTTTAAATGCAGTTTAAGAAGTTTCAGATCGGGGGAATATTCGAGCCTATAGTAACCCCACAACCTCCGAGTGTGATCCTGTGGGGGTGCTGGACCCAAATGGTTAATGTGAACCTTCAGTGTAAGGCCCATTCACACCATGGCGACAGCGTTCCAGCGTGTTTTACGCTAGATTTTGCGTGTTTTTAATGGGTGTTTCAGCGCATTTTCCGTTCCTATGTGAGCGCGTTTATTCCGCTCGTCTCAATTGTCTAATGAGAAGCCGGCTCAGCTGCAAAAATACGCTGAACAACGCGCAACAACGATCAGCGCGTTTCCATTGAAGTCTATGGGGCAAAAGGAGCTGATCAGCTCCACAAAAGCAGCTCGGTGGGTATTTCAAGCGACGGGTATATTTGGACGCGCAATTCAGCACAAATCCCACAGGAATACATGAGATTTTCATGTGTATGCGTTTCAACGCGCAAAAAAAAGGGACGCCGAAACGCCTTGGTGTGAACGGGGCCTAAAGTAGGATATGAATAAAGTGGAGTGGAGTGACTCGGGAGTCTAGAGGGAAATATAGATTAAGGGACTTCTGGGGGAAGGAGACCCACACCGATGGTAGAGAGTCAGATAAGAGGACACAAAATCCAGCTGCTTATTACATCATAAAACATCCAAAACTACCAGGTTCCGGTTCCCCTTGATCACGGATCTCTGTATGCTGGGGAAATGGAATGAAGTCAGACTCAAGAGTTCCGCAATGATATATTGTGTTGGATTTGTAGATGTGCAGGACTTGTGGCCTAAACCTGGGTTCACACCTAGGCATATCGAATATGCGCGTTTCCGAGGGCTACTTGGCTGTATCCCGATGGAAACGCGCGACAAAAACGCCCCAAAGAAGCTCCTGCACTTCTTTGGGCGTAGGACGTTTTGTAGCGCGTTCATACGGCCTGTAATACGCCCAGGTGTGAACCATACCCATAGGAAATAATGGGATTTCGGTGTTTGAGCGTTTTGCAGAGCGTTCGAACGCGCTACAAAGCGCCCAAGGTGTGAACCGGGCCTCACTGTGTGAGAGACATTTACTCACTGCTTAACCTTCTCCCCAGCTCATATTTACACTTCCTCACGAACAACTGTATGATCGCGAGACCTGACAGTTCGTTATGCCAAAATTCTTAAAAAAGAGTTATCTGTTTAGCTTCTGGACTGAATAAATATTTCCTATTGGTTAATCACCATAATATATCCCATGTAGAGGTGTCCACCGAAATGGAAATGTTAAAAAACGAAATTTAAAAAATTGTCAAACCGATAACGAAAATGCTTTTTATTTTATTTTTTTCATATTTTTTAAATATT
>NW_017306890.1:884810-887196 GCF_000935625.1 Nanorana parkeri
ATATTTATTTTTATTCATTTTTTATTAAATATTTTTATTTTTTACATTACTTTTAGGGGCTTCGGGGAAATATTGGGGATCTAAACAGACCCCCTGATATTTCCCTTTTTAAAATAGAAAAAGAGATTTAGGACACAAAGTCCCCAGAAACGCGCAGAGTCCTCAATCTCTTGTTTTGTGTCCCCTGTTATCAATGAACAGGAATCCTCTATACTGAGTGTTCTGTTCATTGATAACATGAGGACAGAGTGTGATTACTATAACTACAACTATGAATGGACAGGAAGTGATGTAGATGTGATGTAGATCACTTCCCATTCATTCATAATTGAGGATATAGTAACCACACTCTGTCCTCAATTATTTACAAAAATTTAGCGATCACTGATCACATGACTGCTTGTACCTGCTCTCCTCTCTGACACGCTGTCACAGGAGGCTGAGCGAGCGGTGCGGGGAGGAGAGCCCAGCCTCCTGTGACAGCGCGGCCTGTCTCCGCCCCCCACACCGCTCTGCCGATCTGTGATAGGAGACTGAGCGGTGTGGGAGGAGATGCGGGCCACTCTCAGCACTCTCCTCCCGCAGCGCTCGGCCGGCTGTCACACTTTCTCTCCTCCCCGCTGGGACACAGGGCAGCGCCCAGCGGGGAGTAAAGAAAGCAGGGATGCGCCGATGTATCGGCAGGGAAAAGGCACTTTCGGCATTATGCCAAAAGTGCTATTTTCGGCCGATATATCGGTGCGTCCCTAATTCCATGTCTTCCCAGTCTGGGATGTATCTCATTATCTATGCTAATTTATTTGGCTTTCAATCCTATGCATTCAACGTAAAAAACAATTTCTCTTTTTATTGTTCTCACACATGAATTAAATAAAGCTTTGCTCATCAAAACAAGGAGCCCTTTGTTCCTGGGGAAGGGTGTGCTCATCATTCCCAGGGCAATATGTATCTGTCATAGGGAAGGCTGCAGCAGTTGGGTTTTGCAGCCTCTCCTGCTATTGGTGGGACATTTCTGTTCTTCTAAATCTCCTGATCCTCCAGCTGTAAGTCTCTTTCAGCTTTCAATGGCAGCGAATACAGAGCAGGGGGCTTCATGGAAAATTTGGGTAACAATTTGACATTGTGTTTAGGAGTCGGAAGATTTACATGAATATTTCCAACCGCTGAGATGTTCAATGATCCAAGTTATCTTCTTCTAGTGATTCAGTTTGGCTTCATCACCCTCTTTGTGGCCTCCTTCCCCTTGGCCCCTCTTCTGGCCCTTCTGAACAACATCCTGGAGATCCGCGTTGACGCCTGGAAGCTCACTACGCAGTTCAGAAGACCGTATGCGGCGAAGGCGCACAGCATTGGAGTGTGGCAGGAAATCCTCAACGGAATGGCCGTTCTGTCTGTCGTGACCAATGTAAGAGGACCTGTCTCTGCTTATCCTTTTGTCCTTGTGGAGAATGAGAAACCCAAAAGAAACTATAAAATAGATTGTATTTCCGGTTTGGAAAACAATTGACACTACAAAGATTCTCACCGGGATTATTCAATGAGCAGCGTCAGGGGCAAAGCGCTGAGTGCAATGTGCAGTCCATCATAAATATCAATGGACATTCACCTTACTTAAACTGGACCAGCGTGAGATGACTTCAAAGGATACCCGGGGTATTGGGTTTTTCTACTTGTGTGATTGAATAGGTCATTATATATCGGGAGACAGTTTAATGAGGAGGCTGTTATTGGCATAGCTGAGCCCCTCATCTAGATAGGGTGGGGGGGTGGGCAGAGAAATGCAATGCAGCCACTGCTGGGGTGCATGTATAGACAAGCAGCCTTGGCAATTGGTACCCTTGCCTGGGTTCCATTTGCCAAGGGTACAGTGAATCTTGTTTGAGTTTCAACAAACCCAAATTTAGAGGTGAATCCCCTTGAACTCTGGAGGGGGGGGTGAATCTTGCATAAGATTCAATGAACCCAAATTTAGAGGGGAATCCCATAAGAATATAGGGGAAAGGGAGTGAATCTTGTTCGAGATTCAATTAATCCAAATTTAGAGGGGAATCCCGTTGAAGTCTAGAGGAGGGTGAATCTTGCTCAAGATTCTATGAATACAGATTTAGAGGGGAATCCCATTGAAATGTAGGGGGAAAGGCTTAAGCTTGTTCAAGATTCAATTAGCCCAAATTTAGAGGTGAATCCCATTGAACTCTGGGGGTAAAAAAAGCCATGGCAAGCTTGGCACTACCACGGGGGACATGTACCAATGAAAAACAAAATCATTTGAAATGACCGTACATACCAACAATACTCCATTTTCAGCATCGCAACTTAAAAAGAGGCTTCAGCAACATTTTAAAAAAATGCACAAAAGAAGGATGCCCCAAAATTTCACCCCCAA
>NW_017306890.1:902399-902667 GCF_000935625.1 Nanorana parkeri
TAATTTTTTGGGGGGGAGGGGAGGGGGGGGGGCAAAAAAACAAACATAAAAAGAACTGTTTATTTTCCAATAATGGCTCTGGCAACATAAAAAATAATATGTCCCCTGAAATAAATGAAAACCAAAAAATACCACCCGTTTTTTTTTGTTTTTTGTTTTTTGAAGCACAAGTGGGCAGGACTGCCCTTTAAACTGATGGCTGACTTTAACCTCCCTGGTGTGGCTCGGGGGTAATTTTCTGTATCAAAAGACGTGAACCCGAGCCGCA
>NW_017306890.1:902932-906935 GCF_000935625.1 Nanorana parkeri
GTAACCCCGAGCCGCACTCGAGATTAAACTGTGCATAACTTACCCTGTCCACGAGCCCCGCCGTGTCCTCCAGCCAATGCCGGCATCCATTTTCCGGGTTCCGTCCCTTGCGAGCGCCCGCGTCGCAGGGGGGGTGGAACCGGCGGGAGATTTAAGAGAAAAAAATTGAAAAAAAATTAGATAATCAGCCAGGAAGGTTAAATCAACTACAAAGAAAAGAAAAGAAAAATAAACCCCAATAATAATAAATAGCAAGGCACCAAAGGGACCGATTGCACACGGAGCTTGCAATCAGAATTAAAATACACCAGCTGGCTTATCCAGAAGACCCTTTACAGGCCCTTCTGAGCCAGCTGTCCATTGTTCAGGGGTCATGAAGTACATTACAGTTTAAAACAATTCTCCGGGGTGAATATGCCCATAATTTCACCAGGACTATGACTCTCAAACCCTGAAGGATTTGCCTTGAACCCCCGTGTAGCAATGAACCCGAAATGTATCCGTAGCAAAAAGGATGCAGGAGATCAGAAACACGGACATGCAACAAAGGGGTAAAAAAAAAGGCCAAAAAAAGACTTGTTCTTTTAAAAAAAAAATACAATTGTTCATGAACTAATCAGCTGGGATTACGCTGACTTCACATTGACAGCCCTTTTGTTATATTTTTATTCCTTAGGCTTTCATCGTTGCTTTCACCTCTGACATGATCCCGCGTCTGGTCTACTACTACGCCTATTCCAATAACGAGGCTGTCCCCATGTCCGGCTACATCAGCAGTAGCCTCGCCGAGTTCAATGTTTCGGACTTTAATGAGCAAAGCATGCCGCTGGAGAACGTACTGAACGTCACCCTCTGCAGGTGGAAATATTGTTCATTTCATCGCTTTATTCTTTGTCTGTTGTACTTATATGCTAACAATTCATCATATAGCTGAGAAGGGCATTATTGTAGAAACTGTATACATTCCCGCATGTATAAGATGTTACAGGGGCAAAACAGGGCTGGGGTTTTCTACCTGGTGATCCGCTTTCCACCCATAATCCATAACATCCTGGTAGACTTGCTGTCCCATCCGGACCGGCTCTGGAATGTCCGTAGAGTTTCATCAGAGACATGAGTCTGGCTTTGTAATAGTTTCACTCTGCGGTTTGCTCCTCCCAGCTTTAGAAACTGGAAAAATGTTAAAGGAGAACTATGAGGTTAAGGCTTTTCCCCATAGTTCTCCTTAGGGTAACGGGAGGACAATATTGCCATCAGAAAAGGTAGAAAAGTTTATATTTAGACTGGAATGTATACCAGTAGAGGAGCCTTCGTAGTTCTCCAACTGAACGTAACATTCTTTGTTTCTTTTTGCTGACCAGGTACCGAGATTATCGCTATCCTCCGGAACACGAGAGGAGATACGTGCACACCATGCAATTCTGGCACATCCTGGCGGCTAAAATGGCCTTTATCATCATCATGGAGGTAGGTGTGCCTCCGATATCACCGTCGTACCTCCGTGCTGGCCCCGTGCACACCGGGCAGTGTAAACATTTTCTTGAGAGGGGACTAAAGCTGTAGACTCGGATTAAAAGTGCGCCGGTCCTTATCAACGTAGCACTCCTCCCCTGGAGGTGATGCGGAATGACCCCCTAAGTAGTATGGCAGACTAACATTTCCATCTCAGGGTCTGGTTCTTGGTGTATGGTGGGGGAAATTCAGTTGGGTGTCGGTCACTTTAGTCTCTTTACGTTTTGTTACCAAATTCAATTCTAGAAGAGACGGTTTAGGGGTTCAGAATGGCCAAAAAGAGTTCAGAAATAGGATAGGACTTCTGAAAGTAGCAGCAGACCCTTTTGGTGAGATCTATGTCCCTTTAAGAGAAGCCGCGGTCCTTCTGAAATTGTAGCGGACCTCTCCCTCTAATAGATCTGGTCCTTGATCCTCTGGTACCAGTCAAAGATACCTTATGGGGAATTTATCCAGACTGGAGCAGACAGATTTGCACTGCAACCAATCAGCTTCTCTGTTTTCATTTTCAATCTTACCTGAGCAAACTGCAGAGAGATGCTGATTGGTTGCCATGGGCAAGTGCTCCAGATTCTGCCTATTCCAGTTTTGATAAATCCCCCCCATGCTAACTTTAACTTTTTATATAACTGGAGTTCTTCTTTAAATTGCAGTGGATCTCACTCTAACAAGACTGGCTCTTGACCCCCTGACAGCAGATGTCAAAAGATACTGTAATTCATGGGTTGTGAATCTTGCAGTGTCCAGCAGTAGCTTCTACCCAGAATTCTGCTGAAAGATCTTGCTCCTTCTGTTCTTTAGACCAGCTCCATGCAGATATACATGTCACCAGGAAGCTAAAGTTCTGGGGCTCCAGCACATGTCCCAGGCTGAGGCAGGCCCAAGTAGAGATCCCTCTATGCGGACACCCTATACCAGGGGTTGCCAAACTCCGGCCCTCCAGCTGTGTGGTGGAACTACAAATCCCATGATGCATCTCTCTCCGGGAGTCGTGGCTGTGAGAATCTCTCAATGCCTCATGGGATTTGTAGTTCCACCATTGCTCCTTCTGTTCTTTAGACCAGCTCCATGCAGATATACATGTCACCAGGAAGCTAAAGTTCTGGGGCTCCAGCACATGTCCCAGGCTGAGGCAGGCCCAAGTAGAGATCCCTCTATGCGGACACCCTATACCAGGGGTTGCCAAACTCCGGCCCTCCAGCTGTGTGGTGGAACTACAAATCCCATGATGCATCTCTCTCCGGGAGTCGTGGCTGTGAGAATCTCTCAATGCCTCATGGGATTTGTAGTTCCACCCCACAGCTGGAGGGCCGGAGTTTGGCTACCCCTGCCCTATACAGGCAAAAGCTCAAGTATAAAACACTCTGGGAAGGTGGTCCAAACATGGAATACCTCCCCAGACCATACCTCTGAACAAGGACCTCAAGGATTGGTTGGGTCAGATGTAGATTCATAATGGAAGGGTTAATAATAACTTTCCCCAGGTTTAGGTTTGGTTAAGAGTAGTCCTAATGAATGTAAAATTGTGTCCCGCTTGCAGCACGTTGTGTTCGTGGTCAAGTTCTTCGTGGCTTGGCTGATTCCCGACGTCCCGTCCGAAGTGAAGGCCAGAGTCAAACGTGAGAAGTACCTGACGCAGAAGATCCTCCACGAATATGAGCTCTGCAGGCTGAAGGAGAAGCTCAGCGACAGGAACAACTGTGCCGAGGTGGCCAAGGATATCATGGCCTCAGAAGGGAAAGCCCAGCTCAGCTCGGCCATGTAGCGGCGGCGGCACACCTACCCTCTAGAACACTGGACACTTTTGACGCCGTGTACAAGGCCACGTTTTTTTTAATGTCTGTTGACATAAGCGGTGAAAGTGCCGACAACCAACTCTACAGAGTCCAGGAGATATTTTTTTATTTTAAAGGAATTAAATTCCTCCGTCACAGCTGCTTTCGTGTATGGCGGTAACCAAACCCACCGCGCCACATATACAGCACACCGCATTATATGTGCAACCCTTAAAGGGCCGCAGAACGCCAATGTAACACCAACAGCCAAACTATGAGCAGTAAAGCAGAACTCCAGTTTGTTGTTTTACATATATCAGTTGCAGAGGGGTCCCGACTCTACTGTGCATTACAGCTCCATGTTCTGCATGAAGGGCAGCTTTGTCTACTGTCCTCCCGCTTTGTGGGTACTTGGCCTATTGACCCCTAGCTGTCATTTCCCATCACAGCTGCTGTTTTGATGCCCCACTGCAGTTCTCAATAGTTCAGAGGTGACTTGACGCAACCACCACAGCCGGTGGTCTTTACTATTGGCCCAACAGTTCACAGGTGCCTGAACCACATAGACTTCCGGGACATGCAGTCCCTCTGTTGCCACCACTCCTTGCCCACCGCTATACCACAGAATGAGATTGGAACGGTCACATGACCGCTACATTATATTCCTACACTACACAAAAAAAAAAGTATTTGGTTCGAAATATAATATATAAAGA
>NW_017306890.1:907118-908244 GCF_000935625.1 Nanorana parkeri
TAAAGAGTTTACAGTGTCCAGGGGTGGGGGGGGGGACTGAGGGAAATGATTACTTGGATGGAGCTGACTGGAGTTCTGCTTTAAATGTTCTAAATATCTGATTAGATTTGAGTCTATAAATGAATCCAGTGGCGTAACTATAGCCATAGCCGACCAGATGGCTGCTATGGGGCCTGGGGGTGAGAGGGGGCCCCGTTAGGTTGTTGAGGCAAGTTAAACATATGTGAAGATAACACAGCACTGTATCATTAAGGGTTGGAGTGGTTGCAGCTGATGACAACTCGAATCCCTTGTAAAGTCTTCAGTGTAGAGACGACTTCAGATGCACAAGAGAAGTCTTTGGGACCTTGGCATCATTACCCGCAACTTAGGTCTCGTTCACAGCTAGGCGTATTGCATATGCGCGTCTGTCGCGCGTTTCCGAAGGCTACTTGGCTGTATCCCAATGGAAACGCGCAACAAAACGGCCCAAAGTAGTACCTGTACCTTTTCAGGCGTGGGTCGTTTTGTAGCGCGTTAGGGACGGGCGGAAATACGCCGAGGTGGGAACGAGACCATTGAATACAATGGGATTTATATTTTTGAGCGTTTTGTAGAGCGTTCGTCGAGCGTAGAACGCGCTACAAAACGTTCAGGTGTGCACGAGGGCTTAGAGAGAGGTCATCGGGGGGGGGGTTCCCCATCATTTATTTTGCTATGGGGCCCCGTGATCTGTATTTACAGCCCTGAAGGAATCCCTTTTAAATGAACATCAACTGTGACGTCGTATCTATATCATTTTGTTGCTAGAATTCTATTCTGAGCCGCGCACCATATTTCCTTTTGCACTCCTCAGTCCTCTCGTAGCCATTATGACCAATGACGGGGTTTACATTTGGCAAAACCTTCCGGTCTTGTGAAATTCTAACAAAAAAGCCATCTATGTGACTTATTACCATGAGGTATAATCATCTTAAATCAGCTGTGCACTATATAAAACAAAGTGGCTTTTGTTTTTCATAAAATGGGGCTTTTTTTTCCCTTTTTATTTGGAGCCATTGATGAAAAATATTTTTAGGTCGGCAAGTTTAAAATTTGATTGCCAGACATCAAAAATGTGTTGTTTTTAATATTTCAAAGGTTATTT
>NW_017306890.1:910957-912774 GCF_000935625.1 Nanorana parkeri
TAAATATATATATCATTTTATTTTTTATTTGGAGCCACCGTTAAAGGAGAACTATGGGGTCAGTGTTTTTCCCCATAGTTCTCCCTGGGGTCACGGGAGGAGACAAACTAGCGTCCTCCCGTGTCCCAAAGCTCACTATATAGCAAGCTACAGCTCGCGGTATACTGAGCCCGCTGCCGCCGGGACAACATTACTGTTTGGATCCGCCCAGCTGCGTGATTGACAGCTGGCTCTGCCTATCTAGAGGCAGAGCCAGCTGTACCCTCCCCCGTCCATTCCGCCAGTCAGCGCTGGGAGGGGATCCTTGCGGGGAGCGGTGACTGACAGTCACGGCTGTCTGCAGGGAGATGATCGAGAAGTGATCGAGCGACGGTATGTGTTCGCTCACCTCCCGATCTATTGAGCCGACATGTGACAGTCTCATTGTCACGTCGGCTCCAACTATAAGGATGAGTGGAAATCGCCCCCCTCATAGTTCTCCTTGAATTTTTTTTTTATGTTGCCAATTGGATTGCTGGATATCAGAAGTCTAATTGTTTTATTTATTTTTAATTTGAACAGTTAGTTGCACATTTTAAAGCCCGGTAAAGCGCAGGACCTTTACCCTTTAGAAACAAAGTTCCTTATAAAGATGAATCGCCGCGGCGCGGTTATTTTACGAGGGTTGTAGTTCAGCAGCCAGCGCCGGTCCAGTCTATCGGTATTTATTTTTGCCGGGCAATGTTATATTTTTTGTTTTGTGGCATCGTTAAGATCTAAAGAACAACTCTAAATATTGGCGGGAAAGACTTATTGACGGGACGCAACCTCAAAGCCGCCGCTTTTTGCAGCGATCGCCTACTCTGCGTGTTGTGTCACCTCACTACAGGAAGTCATCATCTGCCAATCCCAACTTCCTGTGGACGCCATTGGCAGCCTCTGTGGTTATTGTTCAGGAAATCTTGCGGTTGCGGCAATTTGATGGCCTTTTGTTTTATTGCTTCACCCCGGGCTACCTCGTGGAAGTGCTTTATGTTCCAGTGAGAGCATTTGATGAAGAAGTTGCACAGCAGTGACTGTTTTGCATGAATAATTCTATGTAAAGATGCGAAATGTATTCCTATTTAAAGTGTTTTTTATTATTTTTTTGGTAATTTCTATGCCGGGACCCTCCTATGTTATTATGTGCCTTGTTTTTATTTGCTTTGGCCCTCTGCGGTTTTGTAAACGTGTATAATGTTGTAAAGGTGAATTTTTTTGTTATTAGGCTCAGAGACCCGTCTATACGTTTTAAAAGCCTTAAAGTCCCGCAAGGAAATATGAAGCACTCTCCCTCCACATGTGTATTGCGAAGGGATGTGTGCGCCAATAACTACATATATTCCTCATTTAATCTTCAATACCTGTAACCTTCTCATATCCATAATCTGTTATAACGCTTTCATCACAAATGTACAATGTAATGTAATGTATGGTCAAAGATTTGGGCATCAAAAAAACGATACACCCGTTGGCGCTCAAACGTTTGTGCAAGCCAAAAATTGTGCAAGGATCCGTCTCTTGGTCTCTTCTGCTGTCTGCTTATTAAGTCTCAGCCACGTTTTTAATTGTAGACAGATCCCTCACATTCGGCACTCACTGGGAACGCCAGACCCGCATTTCTGGAGGTCTGTAAACGCTTGTGTTAGTCTCCCCATCATTGGTTCTCCGGGGGATCACCAACAGTAGTCACCCCGTGCTGTTCTTCTAGCTCCTGGTCATTCCCGAGCTCCATGTAAGCAGACAGATGGGATCTCAGCTTCCGCCCACCTGAGACTTTGCACCTCCGAGCTCCTGAT
>NW_017306890.1:912954-916746 GCF_000935625.1 Nanorana parkeri
GGGGAAGAGCAGCTGCATCCCACTGTTTAAGCTCCGTGAAAGACGCACATTAAAAATGTTGGGCACCTACTATAAACGATCCTAGCGCCTTTCATCCTCTTCAGCCTGTGACACACTGCGCACGAAGCGGAGCAAAGCTGTCAGGCACGGTGGGTTTGAGCTGAGTGCAGGCAGATGAATGACGGCACCTTCACCCAATCGGCTCGCGCGAAATAACCGGCTGGACTTCACATCGTGACGCGCGAGCCGATTGGCTGAAGATGACATTTTTCATCTCGGCACGCACAGCTAGGCGAGCTCTCGCAAGCTGACGCGCCGGAGAGAAAATGACACGGCGCGCCACTGCTTCGCGTGCAGTGTGTCGCAGCCTTCATGCGACGTCTCCAGTATATCAGGCAGGTAGTTGATACAAAGTTACAGAGTTGAAAAACGAAATGTTAACCCGGTGTAGCGTAACAAAGTAAAGACAACTACAAAAGTCGGCTCCAGCATGGCTGACGCGTTTCAGCAATCAACTTATTGACACGTTAATTAGCCAGCACAGTTCCTCTGATGAAGTCCATTCTGTCATTGTTTCTTCTAAATATTCTGAGGTTCTGTTGGGTTTTTGTTTTCACTTCCTGCCCGATATATCAGAGGAGGAGGTGGTGGAAAGTCCCGGGTGAACTGAAGCTGTAATCCTTTCTGTCTGTGCTGCTGTGAAGCTTCAGATCAAAGAGCTGGGGGTAGTAAGAACCTCACGGGGTGATTGCTGTCAGTGATTACCATGAGAATCAATGGTTGGGGGGGATATAACACAAGTATTTATAGCCCTTCAGAAATGGGGGGGTCTGATGTTTCCCGGTGGGTTCTGGCGGCTGACCGTCGATATATACAAGTGCGGGTTTGATATTTGTGAACTGATATGAAGGAGGATTCCCTTTTCCAGTATTATCAGCAAATATGCATGATGTGTATAGCGCCCCCTTGTGGCCGCATAGAGAATAGGGCAGTTTTTGGCCAGCCAATGTCTTTCCTCGCCCTGTAAATAATTCTGTGCTCGTGTAATTGTATCCGGTTCCGAATGCTGCGTCATTGCTTCGATTACCTCGACATGTATCTCCCGAAGTGCCTGCGACACTCCTACCTTGTACAGTGATAATAACTATTAAGGAAATGTGTATGTCTAAGATGGGGGTTTAAAGGGGAAGTATGAACAGTTCAGGTTTTTGGGTGCAGGAGGAGGCTGCAGCTGGCTGCTTGAATGACAAACCGGCAGAAAGATCGCTGCGGCTGGGTTCCCGGCTCCGCCCCCATTGCAAAGATGGCCGACCGTGCCTCTTGTGTTTTTATTTATCATAGAGGAGCTGTACAGGAAGCCGCCGAAAGTTTCCGCTTGAAGTGTTCACCCGAAATTTTAAAACGCAAGATTCGCGCGGGCTGGCCCTTTAAAACCCCTAAAATTGTAGTTCTGTATTGACGTGTGTACAGTTTTCGATGCTGTAAACCTTTTAGGCAGATTTTTGGGTTGATGGTGGATATTGCTTTTGGTGTTTTTCGTAGATTTTTATGGTTCTTTGACTGTTTTTGGTTGAAAATTGCCAAAATCTGTGGCAGGAATTTGCACCTTACGTGAACGGTTAGATATAAGGGAAGTTTCTATCCGAATATACTGTCTAGATGTGAGCTGGCTCCTAATGCATCACATATATATATATATTGCTTTCTTGTCTTCCTTCTGTGCACTTCAACCATAACTGTCCATCTGGTGGAGTTATTCACATGTTGTCCTTGGAAACTGCTGTATAAAGAATGGAGCAGCGACATCCAGTGTTAAACTGCTCCGCCTGATGATGCTAGTACATGACTGAAGAGCTCAGACTCTGCCATGGCAATGTTCTGGTGCAGATTGCAGTGCAGAGCCTGTAAAGCTCCAGCTAAAACGTATGCAGCGTGCAGAGGTCCATCAGTCTCATGTGACCGTACAATGCTCCACCCACCCACAGCCATTATGAAGGATTTTGCTCTTCCTGCTGAACTTTTATTTGATGCAGCAGGTGAAGTAAGACTCCATCCGGGAGCCAGTGCAGGGCATTCGGCAGGAAAACCCAATGTCTGGGATCTCTGAGGGAGATGGGTCTATCCAGCTAGAATTGCAGGTTTGGATGGACTGACCCCTTAAATACAAGTACGATTTCTGTCCTCTAAGAGCATGTAGATAAAAAAAATCCCAACCAAAGACAATGTATAAAACATCAGTAAAGGAATATATATTGGCCACTCACTAGTCCATAATACTGAGTCGTCATCAAGGCAAGCTGGGTGCCAAAAGCCAGGCAGGGGCTCATCCTACACCCCAAGCTGCCGGAAGTTCCAAGACGAAAAACAGAATTCAAAGCAGGTGCAACTTTATTGTTCCAGACAAACAGGCATAGAGTCCCCACCTCGGACCTCCTCTTCTGATGTGTGTCATCAAAGAGACTGGGCCTACGAAGTACCGTCTCTGTTTGGTGAAATGCATCAGTGGAGGAGGTTCCAGGTGGGGACTCCATGTCAGTCTGTCCAGAACAATAAAGTTACATTGGTGAAGAATGTTAAAGGAGAACTATGAGGGGAGTGATTTCCACTCACCACATAGTTCTAGCCGACCTGTGACAATGAGACTGTCACAGGTCGGCTCAGTAGATCGGGAGGTGAGCGAACACATACCGGGTTCGCTCACCTCTCGATCCTGTCACGGCTCTCTGCCGTGACAGGGGGAGGGGCTGGATTCCCCGCTCCGATCTGCCAACGCTGACTGGCGGAACGAGAGGGGGCGGGTACAGCTGGCTCCGGCTGCGGCGCCTCAGTATACCGCGAGCTGTAGCTCCCTATATACTGAGCCTAGGGTGACGGGAGGACGCTAGTTGGTGTCCTCCCGTTACCCTAAGGAGAACTATGGGGAAAAACACTGACCCCATACTTCTCCTGAAGTCCCTCTGGGTTCTTCTTGTATAAAACATGTAGCCGGCATCCCTTCCCACCAAGTTTCTACACCGATTGTTCTTCAGTCAAAGCGTTTCTATAAAACACATCGCCATGGTTACCATTTTACTGTATTCTCGTAGAGATGAGTGAAGATATGAAGGGAAAGTTTGTTTCCGATTTCACAACACTATCTTGTTTTTTTACTCGTCCTTTTATTCCGCGTTTTCTCTCCTGTGAAATGAACGGATTTGGTGAATATTTTGTTTTTACACGCGCCTCGTTCCGGTTTTCTAAATCCCTCTTCCGGCTCTCGGCCGGTTTTGTGTTTTTTATATTTTGTTATGACCCGAGCGAATGAAGAAAATAAAATTTCACTGAAAATTAAACTTTTCCTCCTCGTTTTCTGTGATCGCAAAGTGTTCTGAGAAGCAAAAATGATACATATGCTGCCCCGAGGCTGGGCCTTGGTTGGCCTTGTGGGAAACCCGGCCCTGATCACCAAACCGGGACAATCCAAACTGAGCAAATGATTGTCACCTATAATAAAAACAAGTCTCTCTTTTAGAAATGTACGATTCGTTTCATTCCAAGTCCAAATTTCGAATTTCGGATCCCATCCAAATTTCATTCAAAAACTAAACTGAATGGGACATGTGACTTTTCTGGCCAATCAGATGTGTTTTTCAGGTTGAATGCATCCGAATGGGTCTGAACGTGAATTTTCGTTACGGCAACATGGGAGCCATATACAGAATATATATATATATGATAGTAAAGCTGAGGCTCCCAGACCCGAATGGCATTAATTAAACAAATTTCCGATTTGCATTGGGAAGCTTCTGAATG
>NW_017306890.1:916791-935588 GCF_000935625.1 Nanorana parkeri
CCCCCCCGTAACATTACATAGAGGAGGCGCTAGGTAGGATAAAAGCGCTTATAAACAGCAGCAGCACCTTTTACATCTGATTTTTTTCATGCTATGTGATGTGAAGGGGAACATGTAACAAATATAAAATAATAAAATAGGTGTTCCCTTAATTTGGCTGCAAAAGTGGAAATACGCTTTAAGAAGTAAAAATGTTAAAAAGACATCACATCACATTAGGGGCCTACTTCAGATCAGAGTCCCCCCTTCTACATATCAGGAGCACCCTGATTTCACATCAGATTTCCCCCTCTTTATCACAATCCCCCTTCACATCAGGGGCCTCCTTCACATCAGGGTCCCTCCTCGCCTTTTACATCAGAACCCCCCTTCACATCAGGTGCCAACTTCACATAAATGTCCCCCCTTCACATAAGAACCTCCTTCAAATTAGGACCCACTTCACATCAGAATTCTTTAGCAAACATTTGAAGACACCCCTGATGAAGCCAGAAGGCCCCCCCGGGTTGGGAAAGTTTGCTTTATACTATGTATCCTGGAAAGTGGAAAGATCAATGGCGGATACATTGTTTAGGAGCACGTAACTCTTTCTGCGCCTGAGCGCGGGGATCTCCCTTTTCATACTGGAGATTAATTATGGAATTTGTCCATAATTAATCTCCACGTGACGTCGAAGACTTGGGCGCTCGGCAACCCAATTTCAGGAAATTTCCTCGCTCTTTATCATACGGTGTCAATGGAATGAAACGCTCTTTGTTTTGCTGACTTATCTCAGTGTACATCTCCCTCTGTTGGCTCACATACGCCATGCGGATGAGCGTTCGCTATAGAGACCGCAGTATGAAGTCTGAGAGAACGGTATAGGACATTTCACACTCTCCCGGCGGTTACCTGGGCTGATCTACAGGAACAAACACAGCTAAAAGGTTTTCTCCATCCTCGGAGAGGAAAACAGAAGGATGGACATGGCGCAGAGGATGGAAGAAACCTCCGAGCAGGTCAGTGGTGCTAAGAACTTATCTATAAAATGTTTAACAAATGATTGTAAAACTGTGTATATGATCCAGCCCAATGAGGCTCCTGCCTGCCGCCTCACTTCATAAGATGGGACAAATTAAACCGTATTTAATGACAATTTTATTTATTATTCGGTCATGTAAAAATAATTTTGTTTTGGTGCACGTGTTGTCACAGTATTGGATCAGCTTGTAATTATTTTCCGGTTTACAATTTCACAAATGGCACTTAAAGTGACATTAAACCCTCAGATTTTGTAACATAAACCAATACTGTAATGTGCGCCTTACTGTAATCCATGGTCGTTTCCCTTCTCTTTGCTGCTCTTCCTTTTAAATCCTCATGTCTTCTCATGCTGGGGGAGAACTTCCCTTTGCAGCTGAGTGCCTCTTCCTGTAGTGCTGGCTCAGGTTGTGAACCTGCACACAGACACCGTGTATCCATTCCAGAGACAAGGCAGTCTGCTGCAAAACAGAAGTTCTCCCCAAGCATGAGAAGAGATGGGGATTTAAAAGGAAGAGCAGCAAAGAGAAGGGAAACAACCATGGATTACAGTAAGGCGCACATTACAGTATTGTTTTATGTTAAAAAATCTGAGGGTTTAATGTCACTTTAAGTGACACTAATCTCCGGAGTTAAATCTTAAAAATCCATTCAAGTCCCTAAACTCATTTAAAACTCTGGGAAACTCTTCCCATGGAATGTGAGGTTTATTTTATACTCTGACTGTAACTTTTCTATTATATTTGCGCAATATAATGCACAAAAAACCCACGCAGGAGAATTCTCCTGGCTTGACAACCCTAAAAACACTAGGTACCGTTTGTAAGCTTATTTTTTTTTGTATTAAATATTTGCTAAATGATGATTTTACCCATTTATTATTTATTTTTATGTCATCTTTTTTTTGATAAAGTGATTGTTTATTAAAGTGATATTCAACTCAGAAGTTAAATCTTAAAAATACATTCAAGTCCCTGAACTCTGAACAACAATGTATCTTATTTGTGTGTCACTCGGCTGTAGATCCTCCAATCATCTCTGACACTGTCCTTCCTTCTGGAGGGGGGCTACTTGTGTCCCCCATGGTCCCTGTGTGTGTTGTAAAGTAGTCACCGCTCCAAGCTCCTGGGATGGACTACAATGTTTAGTTTACTAATTTGTATTCTGATTGTAGTCCATCCCGGGAACGAGCTCAGAGCTTGTCACTGGTCAAATATTTGTAATTCTTATATAAAAGACATATTTGAAGTGACGTTTCAGCCGACTATTCCTTCTATGATCGGCTCTGTCCTCGGCTGTAGATCCTCAAATCATTCTCTGACACTGTCCTTCCTTCTGGAGGGGGGCTACATCTGGTCCCCATGGTCCCTGTGTGTGTTGTAAAGTAGTCACCGCTCCAAGCTCGCTCCCGGGATGGACTACAATCTCATGTTTAGTTTACGGATTTGTATTAAGATTGTAGTCCATCCCGGGAGTGAGCATTGGAGCGGTGACTACTTTACAACACACAGGGACGATGGGGAACAGACCTAGCCCCCCTCCAGAAGGAAGGACAGTGTCAGCACCAATTCAGAGATGATTGGAGGATCTACAGCCGAGTGATACACAAATGAGATACATAGAAGGGAATTTATCAAAACTGGAGCAGCTGTGTGCGGCAACCAATCAGCTTCTCTCTTTCATTTTTAAATCTTAACTGAACAAACTGAAGAAAGAAGCTGATTGGTTGCCAGGCACGGCTGCTACAGATTTTGTCTGCTCCAGTTTTGATACATCCCCCCATTGTTGTTACTAGTTCAGGGACTTGACTGTATTTGTATGGTTTCACTTCTGAGTTTAGTGTCACTTTAAAGTAGATCTAAACCCGATGACTAAAATCTCACAAAGTCTCCAAGATGTGATTGTGATTCCAAAAGTTGTTTTCAGTCTTTTTAAATCTACAGCTTTCATTACCTATCCAGCCCCCTTTCACTCGTCGGGTCGCTTTAACTACAAAGTCCAAATCCCATTCGCACTGCCACGGTCTCAAAACCACAAGGTACATGTGGTGTCCAGGTGACCACACGGATGGCGCCGTGCAAAACACTAATAGTAAATAAAAGTAAATCACCAGCACACACTCGAAGGGTTTTTAAACTATTGATATGTTTATTCAATACCCAATGTCACATACTGTCATACGGTGCTAACGTTTCGGGTCCGCACAGGGATCCTTCATCAGAGCCACAGTGACGATGAAGGATCCCTGTGCGGACCCGAAACGTTAGCACTGTATGACAGTGTGTGACATTAGGTCGCTTTAACTGACATCATATGCAGATTGAAGCTCATCCCTTTGATCTGCAGATAAAAATAAAACAGAATGGATATAAAAGTAACAGTTATACTTTGTATCTCTCCGCCTCGCCTCTGAACAATGTTTGTAAACACTGCATCAGGTGGCCCGTTGTTTGATGGTAGTTACACAGCAGTTCCCTGCTGTCATTTTGACAGCTGAGTATTGCCCGCAAGGGGGAGGGAGCAGCAGCAGGGCAGAAGCACAGGAACTCCTACACACGTCCTGTTTACTTTGATGAAGTTATTTTGGGCTTGTTGTCGCATATCCAGCGTCCACAACTTGTTAAAATAGTCCCTGGTGATCTTGCCAGGAAGATCCTTGTTTAGGCACTTCTTAATAGAGGGTTCCAACTGTCCTAATTGTGCTTCTTCATTCTCACCCTGTCATATACCCACGTGGTGGAGACGGCTAACACACATTGTGTAGGCATGGAGCCAGGGCCGGTGCTAGGATTAAAGCGAACCCAGGCAAGGTACATTTTTGCGCCCCCCCCCGCTCCCCGACCCCTGTAAAAACAGGGCATTTTGACAAGTACTTGTACTTGTCAAAATGCCCTGTTTTTTCCGCCCTCACCCTGCAGCGCCGTCAGGCGGCCGCCTGACGGCGCTGCAGGGTGAGGGCGGAAAAAACAGGGCATTTTGACAAGTACAAGTACTTGTCAAAATGCCCTGTTTTTTCCGCCCTCACCCTGCAGCGCCGTCAGGCGGCCGCCTGACGGCGCTGCAGGGTGAGGGCGGAAAAAACAGGGCATTTTGACAAGTACAAGTACTTGTCAAAATGCCCTGTTTTTTCCGCCCTCACCCTGCAGCGCCGTCAGGCGGCCGCCTGACTTGCCTTGCGGTAGCGCCGGGCCTGCATGGAGCACCATCGTCACTCTCGGGAAGCCGGTGCAGAGCAATTCATCATTCTGATTGCTTGTTGTGTAGATCAGCTTGGAGATAACAAAGCCTTTTGGATTCCAGACTTTGCTCATAGTGAGACTAGTTGACCCAACTGATGATTTTTCCTTTTTTTTTTCTTCTCTTAGAGGGTGCAGGATGACTTTTGCGAGAAAACCGGCACCTTCCTCGGGACTATACAGAGAATTATCTACCCGATCATCTTCCTCTTCATCCTCTTGGTGGGATTGGCTCTGAACCTCGCCGTCATGTGGATCTTGGTAGCTCGGATCAAACGCTGGAACCGAAGCACCATCTTCCTCTTCAACTTAGTCCTGGCTGATATCACTTGGATCCTTTGCCTCCCGTGCCTGATCTACTACCACTTCAACTATCTGCACTGGATCTTCGGCGACGCCGCCTGTAAAATAACCCGGACCATTTATCACACTTGCTATTACTGCAGTATCTACTTTGTCACCTGCCTGAGCATAGATCGTTACCTGGCCATCGTGCACCCTCTCAAGTCTTTGAGGATCCTCAAGAAGCACCAGTCTTTGCTCATCTCTCTGACCATTTGGATGGCGACGTCTATCAGTAGTTTGCCTGTAACCTTCTTGGCCGGAACCCAAGTCTGCGAGAACAATAAAACAATCTGCTCCCTTTATGTGTTTTCCGAGGAAACGCACGTCACGTTGCCTTACTCTTTAATCTCAACTGCTGTCGGGTGTCTTCTACCCTTTGCTTCTATATGCTACTGCTACTGTAGCAGCGTAGGTGAACTCAGGCGGGTCGAAATGCAAAGACTGAAGAAGAGAAATCTGTTGAGCAAACTCATGTGTTCGGCGTTGGTCATTTTCGGTCTCCTCTACCTACCTTATCATGCCTCCAGGAACTCCTGCATATTATTGAGGGTGCTCACGCCAACCATGCAATTGGCCATCGAGAGGGCGGACGCTCTGTTCTTCATAGAGATGGCTGTGTGCAGTCTGAATACCTGCATCAATCCCCTCTTCTGTTTTCTTGCCGGAGGGGACTTTCGGGAACAAGTTTGCCGAATAGTGAACTCATTTCCGCCGTTCAAGAAGTGGAAGTTTAGGAATAGGAGAACGGTTTGCCCGATATAAAGACCAAACACTGCACGGTAAAGGAAAGGTGTGCTGTTTTTGGGGCTTGCCAGATCATAAGATGTTCTATTGCCACCAGAAACGGCTTCTTATGGAGCTCCACTAAACACTGATGAGGTTCATCCAATGAGGGGAACAGGGTCAAATGGTAGTGGCAGCGGTAAACCATGCACAAGGCATGGACATCCAGAAGCGGTCCAAGCAGGTTTGTCCTGCACTTTTGTTCAGCAAGGCAGTAAACAAGCATAGTTCAGTGCAGTAGGGCTTTGTACTGTAAGCAGGGCCGGATTTACTCTCCCTGCTGCCCTAAGGCCAGGTTCCGCAATGCACCCCCCTCCCAATGGCAACCGGATGGCAGGGTTAGTTTTCTTTTTCTTTTATTGTTTCTTTATTTATTTTTAACTTTATTTATTTTTACTTTTTTTAAAAAATTTTAGCTTTTCTTTTACTTTTTTAATTTTTTATAATTTTTTTACCTTTTATTTTTGTTTATTTTTTATAATTATTTTCTAATCATTTTTTTCTTATTATTTTTTACTTTTTAATCACCTTTTTTATTTATTTATTTTCATTTAATTATTATTTCTTATTATTTTTTTAAATTTTTATTAAAATATTTTTTCCCTTAACTTTATTGCTATTACACAGGAGCTAGCTAACAAGCCCCTGTGTGATAGCATTTGGAGAGGACGGAACCAGAGGAGAGAGGTAGGTGCAAGGGGGGAGGAGGGGAGGACGAACCCAGAGGAGAGAGGTAGGTGCAGGGGGGGGAGGAGGGGAGGACGGACAGGCTGCACACATTTTACAAGTGATCGCGGCGATCACTTGTAAACGAACAATCGGCTTCCCCACACTGCATTCAGTCCCGCCTTCCCAAAGCAGGAATAAATCTAGAAAGCGCAACTTACCGCACGGCGCCTGAAACTGTATTTTCCGGGTTTTGGAGGATTCCACCCCACTGCCGCCCCTCTGCTCCCTGCCGCCCCGAGGCCGTGCCTCGGTGGCCTTGTGGGGAATCCGGGCCTGACTGTAAGTCCATAGCATAAGACAACAACACATCTGCTCATCCGAGCCACTAACTACATCTATGTAAGTTCCTGACTAGCAGGGCGCCTCCTAACGGGTTCTCCAAAACAAGCGGGCAGCTCTTCTACCATTTCACTGTTCTGTTAGCAGTCAGGCTTTTCACCCAGCAGCAGGCTCCTACAGCACATATAAATCGGTTCAGATATAAAATGGCCAGTGGACAGCTGATACTAAGAATGAGGTCTGGCTAACAGGTGAGATGTGGCCCCAGGAATGGAAGCTTTATCTCACCCCAAGCTCTATACACCCCCCGGGTTCCAGAGCCCGGAGCAGAACTTTTGAAGAGCTGAGAAAACAACAGAGTTACCTCCATAGCAGGCACAAACCCTGGAGCCCCTCACCATGTGTGTTCGAGACACCTAGGCAGGGCAGCCATCAGGGGGGTCCACCCGGGTCCCTTACATGACTATCGGCCGACTGTGAAGGGTGAGGCCGACAGCGCAGGGCCCCAACATTGCAGCTCCAGCGGCTTTGAGACAAGCTAGGGCCCCATCAGCGTCGCTGCTCGTCTGATGTCGGACTGGCCGTGTGTCACTTCTGGCTGGTCCGGCGGCAGATGAGGCCATGTGTGCAGGTAAGAGGAGCTAGGAAGGAAGGAAGGAGGGGAGGGATGCAGCCCTGAACAGTCCACCCGAGACCCCTTCAGAGCCCACCATAGACAGTCTCAGATGGGCTGTGCAGCATCTATGGTGGGCTCTGCAGGGTCACTCTCAGGTGGGTCCTGCGTCCAGCGCGTCACTAAGCCCTGCATCCAGCGGTGCGGGGGGGGGGGGCGGCCTAAAGCCGGGTAAGGGGCCCCAAAATTTCTGATGGCTGCCCTGCACCTAGGTGACATATCTACGCCATCCACAGCCCTGCCAGCCATGAGGGGTTCTCTGACCTTTACTCATTTCATGTAACATAGCTAAAAATCAGTCAGGTTTTTATTTGTTTATCTGTGACTCCACTGGGGCCCTCACTACCTGCCCACGGGAGGCTTGTACATGAAATATGGAGAGAGGCCGTCAGTAGAACAGGAATAAGAGGTCCAATGACTTCCGTATAAATAAAGATATCTTCTAATGTTTTATAATGACACACATTATATTATAAGCAGTGAAGCTTACCGAAGCCTTTCATGAGCTCCAGCTTCCCAGGATCCCCATTACGTCCCCTGTGATCTCCCCTTGGATAGGAGAGAGCGCCCCGTCCTTTGTATGGCTGGTATTTGATCTATGAAATCTGTACTTTGTATATGACTGTGTGTCTAAATTTGCATATCATTATTGTATATTGTTTATGTCAGTTCTGATGCAATGTTGCACCTCTTATACACTGAGTGGCCGGATTATTATATACACCGAGTGGCCGGATTATTATATACACTGAGTGGCCGGATTATTATATACACCGAGTGGCCGGATTATTATATACACTGAGTGGCCAGATTATTATATACACTGAGTGGCCGGATTATTATATACACGGAGTGGCCGGATTATTATATACACTGAGTGGCCGGATTATTATATACACTGAGTGGCCGGATTATTATATACACTGAGTGGCCGGATTATTATATACACTGAGTGGCCGGATTATTATATACACTGAGTGGCCGGATTATTATATACACTGAGTGGCCGGATTATTATATACACTGAGTGGCCGGATTATTATATACACTGAGTGGCCGGATTATTATATACACTGAGTGGCCGGATTATTATATACACTGAGTGGCCGGATTATTATATACACTGAGTGGCCGGATTATTATATACACTGAGTGGCCGGATTATTATATACACTGAGTGGCCGGATTATTATATACACTGAGTGGCCGGATTATTATATACACTGAGTGGCCGGATTATTATATACACTGAGTGGCCGGATTATTATATACACTGAGTGGCCGGATTATTATATACACTGAGTGGCCGGATTATTATATACACTGAGTGGCCGGATTATTATATACACTGAGTGGCCGGATTATTATATACACTGAGTGGCCGGATTATTATATACACTGAGTGGCCGGATTATTATATACACTGAGTGGCCGGATTATTATATACACTGAGTGGCCGGATTATTATATACACTGAGTGGCCGGATTATTATATACACTGAGTGGCCGGATTATTATATACACTGAGTGGCCGGATTATTATATACACTGAGTGGCCGGATTATTATATACACTGAGTGGCCGGATTATTATATACACTGAGTGGCCGGATTATTATATACACTGAGTGGCCGGATTATTATATACACTGAGTGGCCGGATTATTATATACACTGAGTGGCCGGATTATTATATACACTGAGTGGCCGGATTATTATATACACTGAGTGGCCGGATTATTATATACACTGAGTGGCCGGATTATTATATACACTGAGTGGCCGGATTATTATATACACTGAGTGGCCGGATTATTATATACACTGAGTGGCCGGATTATTATATACACTGAGTGGCCGGATTATTATATACACTGAGTGGCCGGATTATTATATACACTGAGTGGCCGGATTATTATATACACTGAGTGGCCGGATTATTATATACACTGAGTGGCCGGATTATTATATACACTGAGTGGCCGGATTATTATATACACTGAGTGGCCGGATTATTATATACACTTAGTGGCCAGATTATTATATACACTGAGTGGCCGGATTATTATATACACTGAGTGGCCGGATTGTTATGACCACCTGACGTTTGTAGGCTAATTCGCTATAATCTGGCGCTGAAGTTGCTAGAGGGCCAGACCATTATAAATAGGGAAGCGGGTTGGTTCCCACGACAGTAAGTGGCCGGATTGTTATGACCACCTGACGTTTGTAGGCTAATTCGCTATAATCTGGCGCTGAAGTTGCTAGAGGGCCAGACCATTATAAATAGGGAAGCGGGTTGGTTACCACGACAGTAGAAGTGATTGGGAAGATTCGGGGAAACAAAGCGATGTAACAGCCTTGGAACGCGGGATGATTGTTGGCGCTCGGAGCCATGGAGCGAGTATCAGCAAAACAGCAGAATTCGTTACATGTTCAGGATCGGCTCATTGTTAAAGTGTTTAAAGACCGGACTGTCAGCCGAAAATCTGGGTCTGAGCGTGCGAATTGTGGCCGTCAGCGACTAGTCAATGTTAGGGCAGAACGGGGGAGGGGCAAGACTGGTACAAGACAACAGAAGGGCCACAGTGCCGTGTCAGATTCCTCGCATCACCTTTCATCATCTCGTGGAGTCACCAGGCGGCCCAACAAAGTACTGATGGGGGGTCATAATAATCTGGCCAATCAGTGTATAAATCCTGTATAATAATATCTGAGTTTGCTGAGCAGTGGGTGTTATGGGAGGATAAGGGTAATATATTCATATGCTGGTGCATACAGTTGCATTGACGTGATTTTTTTTAATATGATTTTAAGATGAATGGCAATAAAACGTCTTTTGTTATGATATAGTCTCTGATAATTATACATCAGTGTGGCACCACATACAGATAAGGATCTTCTGTGGTATACTATGGCTTGATAGGGTTGTGGTGTCCAGACAAATTACCAGTACAATACATCTGTAATTTTAATAGAACAGGAATGAGGAAATAATACGTTGATGTCCATTGGGCACATGACACCACTCATGTAAGTTGATGTCCATTGGGCACATGACACCACTCATGTAGGTTGATGTCCATTGGGCACATGACACCACTCATGTAAGTTGATGTCCATTGGCACATGACACCACTCATGTAAGTTGATGTCCTTTGGCACATGACACCACTCATGTAAGTTGATGTCCATTGGGCACATGACACCACTCATGTAAGTTGATGTCCATTGGCACATGACACCACTCATGTAAGTTGATGTCCTTTGGCACATGACACCACTCATGTAAGTTGATGTCCATTGGGCACATGACACCACTCATGTAAGTTGATGTCCATTGGCACATGACACCACTCATGTAAGTTGATGTCCATTGGGCACATGACACCACTCATGTAGGTTGATGTCCATTGGGCACATGACACCACTCATGTAAGTTGATGTCGATGCTCTCTCTCCTGGCTCACCTTGCTGTATTTTGCTGTGTAAACTAATATTCTCTGATGTAATATATAGCACTACAACCCCCAGTATCCACCAGAAAGGTGTCGGGGAGCTCGGCTCAGCAGACTCGGGCTAATAGGTAATTATGTGTGCACAGCGAGATAAATATACCAACATGGAATAAAGGGGCCGCCATTCCCCCCCCTTCCTGATCTACCAGCATCAGCGCTACTGCTAGATCACCATCTACCTAATGGGCACCCCTGGTCTAGAGGTTGCTACAGGTTCTTCAAGAGATGAGGAATTTCAGCCTCTCACATGAGCAACCACTGACACCAATGACATTTTTAGCAATCTGTAAGGGGGTTGTTCTTCTCACTGACCTCCAATGTAAGGAGCATTCTTCCCAGTGAACACCAATGTAAGGAACATTCTTCCCACTGACCCCCAATGTAAGGGAGTCCCTCTCTCAATGACACGGCGGTCCTTTTCCCATTGACCACAAATCTAAAGGGGCCCTTCTCCACTAACCACCATTGTAAGGGAGACCCGTACGTTGTTTTAAGGGTTCCTCCATGTTAAAAATGTTGAGAAGATAAAGTTGGTATTTGCATATTGCGTACCCTGCATTCAGGCCCCCAGGAGATCCCTCCTCCACCATCCTAGTGGCTGTTTGCTGTGCTTAGTACGGCTACAGTATCACTGTAAGCCCTCGTGCACACCTGAACGTTTTGTAGCGCGTTCTACGCTCGACGAACGCTCTACAAAACGCTCAAAAATATAAATCCCATTGTATTCAAGGGTCTAGTTCCCATCTCGGCGTATTTCCGCCCGTCCCTAACGCGCTACAAAACGGCCCACGCCTGAAAAGGTCCAGGTACTACTTTGGGCCGTTTTGTTGCGCGTTTCCATTGGGCTACTGCCAAGTAGCCTTTGAATCGCGGTAAAAAAAAAACGCGCGACAGACGCGCATATGCAATACGCCTAGGTGTGAACGAGACCTAAACGAATTCAACAAATTCCGCTCATAAAAGCATCTCGGTGAATTATTTATTTTGTCGCGTTGTTACAAATATTGTCTGCGGCGCGCAGAGCTCGTGTTCCCGTCATCTTTCGCGTTCCGTGTTCCTCAGCCCCTGGTCCGTACTAATGGAAACTGGCATAGGTCGGACGAGCCTGCAAACGCACGCAGACCTAATATGTTTATCTGGCTTATCATTTCCTTCTCCGTAACGAGACTAATTAATCACGTTGGGTTTATATTTCGTTATCAGGTGTATAAACCGCTGAGCGTAATTGAGAGAGCGCCTGACACCTGTTATGATGCTGGAAAAGGTCAGGTACGAGCTGGAATCTCGCGAATCTGTTATGTTTCTATGGATCTGTTTATTTGATGTGACACGACTGTAGAGAAGACGCAACTTGCCTTTCACGGCGCACCGTCCTAGGATGACGGGGGAAATGTCATGTGTCCGGGAGCTTACGCATTCTTTTTTTGTGTAGTTGTGGTTTATTGTTGTAACGTTTTGAGTGAAATCACCATTACGCATTTGTAGATTCTTTCTTGTGGTTATCGGCACGTCAGACATTGCAGTGAGCGCCCTTGCTAAATGACTGCCGAGATAAATCAAATTACAAGACAAGTCCTCCAGATAGTATGTTGTCTCTCAGCGGAGCTGAGACTGTAGACTTCTAATGAGATAAAAACAAGTAAATACAGTCAATGAAGTCCACATTTCATCCTCCACTTTGCGGGTGGACCTGAATCCTGCCCACTTTATGGGTTGGTCCCACTCTGACCCCAACTCAAAATATGCAGGGACCACCCACCCTGTCCACTTTATGAGTTGGTCCCGCCCAGACCCCAGCTCAAAATATGCAGGGACCACCCACCCTGTCCACTTTATGAGTTGGTCCCGCCCAGACCCCAGCTCAAAATATGCAGGGACCACCCACCCTCTCCACTTTATGGGTTGGTCCCGCCCAGACCCCAGGTCGAAATATGCAGTGACCACCCACCCTGCCCACTTTATGGATTGGTCCCGCCCAGACCCCAGGTCAAAAAATGTAGGGACCACCCACCCTGCCCACTTTATGGGTTGGTCCTGCCTAGAGCCCAGCTGAAAATATGCAGGGACCAGCCACCCTGTCCACTTTATGGGTTGGTCCCACTCTGACCCCAACTCAAAATATGCAGGGACCACCCACCCTGTCCACTTTATGGATTGGTCCCGCCCAGACCCCCAGGTCAAAAAATGTAGGACCACCCACCCTGCCCACTTTATGGGTTGGTCCCACTCTGACCCCAACTCAAAATATGCAGGGACCACCCACCCTGTCCACTTTATGGATTGGTCCCGTCCAGACCCCAGCTGAAAATATGCAGGGACCACCCACCCTGTCCACTTTATGGGTTGGTCCCGCCCAGACCCCAGCTGAAAATATGCAGGGACCACCCACCCTGTCCACTTTATGGATTGGTCCCACTCTGACCCCAACTCAAAATATGCAGGGACCACCCACTCTGTCCACTTTATGGGTTGGTCCCACCCAGACCCCAGCTCAAAATATGCAGGAATCACCCACCCTGTCCACTTTATGGGTTGGTCCCGCCCAGACCCCAGCTCAAAATATGCAGGGACCACCCACCCTCTCCACTTTATGGGTTGGTCCCGCCCAGACCCCAGCTCAAAATATGCAGGGACCACCCACCGTGTCCACTTTATGGGTTGGTCCCACTCAGACCCCCAAATCTAAATATGAAGGCACCTCCCACTCCCAACCCCAATCCTCACAATTAATAATTCATTGTTGAGTTACTGCGCATGTGCTGTTGCTGTGATCCCGTGACATGGCTCAGGACACTATCGTTGGGCCAAGATTCAGAACTGTCTCAGCGAATCCGGTATAATTGGGTTGTATGTGTAACAGGAACTCTCAGTTTCACTTAGTGAGCTTCAGAGGTGAAGAAAAATCTATTCTTCTCTTTCTTTCATTTATTTAGAAGATGTGGGATTTTTTGGTAGTTTAGTTTATTAGTTTTTTCTTTTTCTTTGTATTTGAAGGTTTTTTTCCTTTTTGTGTGTGTCTGATTGTTATTTGTGTACTGTCACTTTAATTTTCCTTGTTTTCTGTGTATTCTTTCTTTTAAAAAAAATGTAAAAACAAGGAGCCAGATCTGTAAAAATCTCCTTAAATTCACCTTTTCTCAATTAATTTCACCAAACAGGGAGAAATTTTTCTCTTCTCTGTCTGCGATGTATCAGCGATGAATCTCTCTTCTCGTTCTTGAATTCCCTTTAATAGAATAATGACACTTTCTAAAATTACCCGTCATCAATTCCCCATTTGAGAAGGTTAAGTGGCTGGTTGTGGTGGAGTTTATAAGCAGCAATCCGTCGCACAAATTTCTGTTTTTGTCTGGTGGCTAATGACGTGCAATTTGAGAACGTCGGGTTCACTCCGGATCATTCCGGCAAATTACTCCTAAATTGCAGCATGTATTTTGGGAGTATCTGACCGCCCCCCCCTCCCCCAACCCTAACCCTAACCCCCTACATAACACCAGGACATCAGAATTCTATATGTGTGAGAATTATCTCTGACGACGAGCCAATCAGATCACAGCAAACTGAAAAATGTTCCATTCTCTCCGATCCAGATACCAAGAGGAGGAGTTGGATGTGGAACCTTTTTTCTGTCTTTTTCTTTCGTTAATTCTTTCTTCTTATTATAGCTCACAGTCGTCTGGCCGAGGATCCTCTTCACTCTGACATGTTTCACCCCATAATGGGCTTAGTCATAGAGTATCTCTCTCCCTCCCTCTCCTCTCTTCTTTCTACTTCTCTCTCTCTCACTCTCTCTCTCTCTCCCTCCCTCCCCCTCTTTTCTTTCTACTTCTCTCCCTCTCCTCTGTCTCATATATAAATCTCTCTCTCTCTCTCTCCCCCCCCTCTCCCGCTCCTCTCTCTCTCATATATACATTTCTCCCCCCCCTCTCCTCTCTCCCTCCCTCTCACTCTCTCTCTCTCTCCTCTCTTCTTTCTACTTCTCCTCTCCTTCTCCTCCCTCTCATATATACATATCTATCTATCTATCTATCTATCTATCTATCTATCTATCTATCTCCTATCTATCTCCTATCTATCTCCTATCTATCTCCTATCTATCTCCTATCTATCTCCTATCTATCTATCTATCTATCTATCTCTCTCTCTATCTCTCTCTCTCTATCTCTCTATCTATCTCTCTATCTCTCTATCTATCTCTCTATCTCTCTATCTCTCTCTCTATCTCTCTATCTCTCTCTCGCAATACGTCTTCTTTCTCTTTCCTGCCATTGAACATGTTCTATGAGCTCATCTTCTGTGTCATTAACCCTTTAATCCCCGCAGTCCTCCAGGTGAGCGCGATGCTTGTCTGTGGACAGTAGAGGGCAGCCTTGTAAAGGGGTTGGATGGTTTTCCTCTATGAAGAGCTGAGATGAGACATTAGCAGCCAGCAGAACCTTCCATTTTCTGCAAAGCTTGGAGGTCAGAAATCAATCTCCAACATGATCATCCGGATGCACCCGACAGGGACACATTCTTGCTGGTCTTACCTTACAACAAAGATTGAGAACAACATTCATTCCGGTGTGTTTCCAATGAAAGCAAATAAACTGCATCTGACTTGCACCTCCGGTCTACAGTGGAGTGTCCTTGTTACAATACACATTTGCAATAATATTTGATGACATTGAAGTAACATAGTATACAAAGGGGGTAAACTCCAGGCAAATGTTGTCAGTTTTGGGTGAAGCAGAATTGCTACGGTTGCTCACTATGTTGCCCCTGGAAAGAAACCTCACATCCTGTCCTAATGAAAAGTCATGTCTTCTGTCACTTCAATGATATTTACTTCCACTTCCTGTCAAGTCACCAGTAAAGGAAGAGAGGGGCAATCTTCCTAGTGGGGACACAGACATAAAAAAAAAAAATGATTTACTGGTCGTAGAATTTGTAACCAATGACGTCTAATGTTGCTTACTACAAGGACCACAGGGACATATAGCTGTTCCCTGTACCTATCATTTGCTATCAGGGACCAGTTGCAGCATTTTTCATTCATGTATTAATAAGAACTTCTGGCTGAGACCATGACCAAGGGCATTTGCAACCAGCAACAACGTGAGACATGGGTCACAGGAGCATGGCGTGGGAGTAGGTCCCTCTAGCTGGCACTTGCTAACACAATCCAGTAAACAACAGCAGCAGCATTTCTCAGTCATGCTGAGGTGCTCTATAGTGGGCCACCAGGTAGAATGGGTGGCAACCAATGTAACCACCCTCACCCAGGTCATTGTGGTATAATGAGGCACATATATGACAAAGCGCATGCTCCACCCCTAGGCATGCAAAAGGGGTGTTCTGGGTCTGCCTGGGCACACCCTAATCACCCCAAGTGCAACACCGAAACTGCAACAGCGGGCTCCATGTTTTTAGTCAATGAGCCAGTGTAGAGATCACAAAGTTCTCTCTGTGACCGGCTCAGCGATACAGAGCGCAGCAGCATTTGCCACTTACATTCCTCACATAACATAATGAGATATATATATAAGGAATGCACCAATACCGAAACTATCATCATTATCTGTGCTGATACCGAGTATTTGGGTAAGTACTCGTACTCGCCCAAATGCTCCGATGCCTAGCCCGATACCCGAACTCCTGGTATCAGGAAGGCGGGCAGCGAGTCATTACACGGTGCCTGGCTTCTTGATTGGCTATAAAGCCGGCTCCATGCTGCCTCGTCACTTGGTGAGGAGAGAGCATGGAGCTGGCTTCCCAGCCAATCAGGAAGCTGGGCAATGTGTAATGACTTGCCGCCCAGCTTCCTCATTGGTGGGGAAGCTGGCCAATCAGGAAGCCAGGCATTGAGTCATTACCTGCCCTCTGGCTTCCTGATTGGCCAGAAAGCCGGCTTCATGCTCCCTCATCACCTGGGGATGAGGGAGCATGGAGCTGGTTTCCCGGCCAATCAGGCGCCGTGTAATGACTCGCCGCCTGGCGTCCTGATTGGTCGGGAAGCTGGCCACTCAGGAAGCAAGGCGGCGAGTCATTACCCGCTCCTGGCTTCCCGGTTGGCCAGAAGGGTGGTTTCATGCTCCCTCGTCACCTGGGTCACTTGGGAAAGTGGCGAGTCATTACAGGCCGCCCAGCTTCCTTAATGGGACTTCCGGTATCGGTATTGAGTATCGGTGAGTAACTGAAAAAAAAAAATACTGATACTCGGTCCAGAAAAAACAGTATCGGTGCATCCCTAATATATATATACGCATGTGGGTTTGTACTTTTGTGTGCACACCTTAATGCAATAGCGCCTAGGACTCCACCTTCTCCATAGATAAGGGAAGGCATGGTACTCAATCCTAGAGATATTTTCCAACATTCCGGAAATGATCTACGTTCTGGCTTTTGTCAAGGATTGGGAGCGCTCGTCGTCGTTCTTCTTTGAACCCCCTGCATGGTGTGATCATGGAAAGACATTCCGTCATCTGTCACATGATCACGCCGCTTGGAAATATTGAGCCAGGGACGAGGGCCACCCCCCTATATCACAAGATTTTTTTTCTTTTTTGGCTTATGAGGCGTAATCAGAGTACAACGAATAATAAACAATGGGGTGCTGAGAACCCCATTGTTTATTATTCTTTGTATTATGATATGTAAGCGGGGGTGGTACCGGTGCCCAATAGGAGGTCGGTCATTATTGTATTGAAGGTGTAAAGTGAGTCCCAGAAGTAAAAAAAAAAACAACGGAACATTTCTGTAAATAAATGATAATAACAATGTAACATCAGCAATGTGAAGACAAAAGGAATAAGGTGAAGGTGTCTCTTTTGAATAAACTCCTGAATGAGGACCTTGCACCTTTGGTGCACATAGACTTGAAATGATGACATCTTCTCTTTGGTTTCCATAGCATCCACTCTAAGGAGCCACAGAATGAATGCCTTGCACTGCGATCCGCCCCAATTCCCTGTGAAAGTTAGCAGTAGAGAGAGAGAACAGGAAGCCTCTTCCCCCGGACCTGTCCGTGGTGCTGAAGCACCAGCAGAGACTCAAGGGGGGGAGTTGAGTGAATTAGGAAATTGCAGCCTGTTGAAGACCTTTCACTTGCCCATGAACAAAAAACCTTAACTCCCTCTGATGCTGACAGTGAGAGGTGCAGCCATCTAAGACCCCTCTGGGAATATTCTTACACTTTGCACCAAAGACCAGGAAAGGTTGGAGAATTCTTTTTTTTTTTTTCCTTGTTGGAATTTTCTATCTTGGAATTTTTTTTTTTGTTTCTTTGGGTCTCTCATGAAAAGCAATATCTCCTCCACGCCTCGCCATTGCCAAGGAGCGGAGCTTCAGAGTTTCGTTAAGGCAGATGTGATGCAACATGGATTGTGAAGCAGCCAGAGGAGCAATGCACAGAGCGCTGTGATAGCCATGATCCAACCTTCACTCGCATTGAGAAGAGGACTCGGTGCCAGGAACACCTTGTAGCCATTGTCTCCCTCTCTATATTTTTGTAGGATCTTACCCTTAGCGTTGGATTTTTTTTTTGTCTTTTGTTTCTTCTTTTTTGTTGTTGTTGTCTTTTTGGAATATAATAGCACTATGAGAATTGGCCATTGCGTGCACCTTAGCATTTAAGAAGACACCTGCTAACGACGCACCTGAAGCAATAATGGATTCAATAAAACAAAGGATTTTAACTCCTGGAAAGGAAGGGCTGAAGAACTTTGCAGGGAAATCACTCGGTCAGATATACAGGTATCTTTTTTTGGGTTATTTGTGAGAATTCTCGCCTCTTGTCTTTACAAAATAATACATAAAGGTGACTAAATGATACATAGAAGAGCTACAATGTGATCTACAGAGCTGCTTTATTACATGTTGGATGCTGTGATTTTTTTTTCTTTTTTGTTGGTTAATTGTTAATTAGAACATCATTCAATATGCATGTTTCAGATTCATTTTAGACAGGATCACTTAAACTTTGCTATCACCTGAAACATACAAGGGTAAAGAGACACACTTAATGAATGCATCCCTGAGTGGGATAATCGTGAAATGCTGAATAAATAAATATGCAATAGGTGTGTGGGTTAACTTCCACCAGGGACGAATGCAAAACATTTCCTATTCTACCTGGAAATGCCCAAAAAATTAGGAGTTTTAGGTTTTTCTTTATATACTGTATATATGTGTGTGTGTATATGTGTGTGTGTGTATATATATATATATATATATA
>NW_017306890.1:936543-941824 GCF_000935625.1 Nanorana parkeri
TGGGATAACCACAACAGGTTTGCAGAATGTTTATAAACATACATATCATATATAACAATATATATTTATTATTTATGATAATATACCTTTCAAGAATATGTTTCCAAATCTTCATTGCTTAAAACATTTCATTGCCTTGATGTCTAATTTTATCCCATTTAAATATTGAAATATATATATTTCAAAATTCTAATTTCTTCAAAATCCTTCCAAAACCTTCACATTTGTGGTGATCCTTTATGGTATATCTTTATATAAAACAAAAAACCTTTGATTTCATCTTCTTTATGATGACATAATTTAACCACTTGGGTAACCTGCGGAACCAGTTGATTGTTTAGCAATGGATACATTCCATCACGAAAATATAGACAGCTTAAAGTATTCTTTAATCATTAAACATTTTTGTAACCCTTTGTTATTTTTTTGTAATTTTTCATTTTGTTATGTATTTTATGAAAATAATATATTTTTATGATTTTAGTTTGATTGATTTTTTTTGTATCCTTTTTAAACTGTTGTTCAAATTTAGCATTATTCTGAAATGCTTTGCAATTTTTTAAAAAAAACAAAATAATCCTATTAAATGAGAAATAGAGTTACATATCTGTACAGCTAAATATCAATGGCATTTACTTGGATTTATGACAATGAATGTGGATAAAATACACATATTTCATATTTAAAAACGTCAAAGCTTGACGATTTCACTCCCTGGAATATTAAAGTGCATCTTCCAAATAGTTTCTTATGAAATATTCATTTATTTCTCATTAATACTTAATAATCAAGGGATTTTTTTTCTACTAGTTCTTTACATCTGGGAGAAAATTTAGCAAATTGTAGAATTTGCTATTTTACCAGAAAATTGCATTTTGTTTCCCATAAATGTGTAACATGTTTTTAAATCTAATGTGCTGTTATGTTGTGAGATTTAAAAAATATAGCAAAATGTAGCTTACTATACTGCATAGCAAAATTATGTGATTGAAGAAAAGAAAAAATTGATGTAAATTCTAGTATAAAAATGTGATTTTATTTTTCAGGGTTTTAGAAAGAAAGCCTAAAACCAACGAGACCATTGAGCTGACAGAGGATGGCAAACCAAAGGAAGTGCACCTAAAAAAGCCACCTGTATGTGACTGCACCTGTTTTGGGCTACCACGGAGGTATATTATAGCCATCATGAGTGGGCTGGGGTTTTGCATCTCTTTTGGGATTCGCTGTAATCTGGGCGTGGCCATAGTGGATATGGTAAATAACAGCACCATTCATCAAGGAGGAAAAATTATCAAAGAGGTGAGCAAGTCTTAAACTTTTCCCTCCCCCCATTTTTTTTTCTCCTCCCTCTGACAGTTTTACCCCCATGAATATATTCTTCACCACCTGTAACCCACCTGTAACCCTTTGCTGTCAAATTGGTTTTCTAAAAATTAAATCAAAATGCTTATGTGCTAATACACTTTAAAAAAAAAAATATTCCAAGTTAATTAAGCACAATTTTTTTTATCAATAACACCAGCATTGAATACTGCTATATCAGTCATCTATTACAAACTTAAAATACATTGCGTTACAATTGTTTTAATTATTTGATATTTCTATATATAGTTGGTAACATGCATTAATATGTATTGTTTTTTTTTGTATTTTAGTAATTTTCTACAGGCTTTTGAAAAAAAAATATTTCATTAATTCTATTTTTGTTCCATTGCTCAGAAAGCTAAATTTAATTGGGATCCTGAGACTGTTGGAATGATTCACGGCTCGTTCTTTTGGGGTTACATAGTAACGCAAATCCCAGGAGGATATATCGCTTCAAGATTAGCTGCTAACAGGTACAAGTCATTCAGACGGCCATCATCAATAATTCATTCATTCTTGGCTATGTTTCTTAATTTCTACCAATTATATTGATAACATTTACTATGTTCATATTGTTCAGTTCTGGCTATTAATGATGACAGGAACCACAAAACCATTCTTAAAAATGTCTTAAGACCTCGTTGTTTATTGTATCATTTTTCTTTGTATTTTTTAAATGTTTCTATTTCATCCATAATTTCTTTAATTACATTATTTAATTTTTTTTTTTTCCTTTTAAATATAAAACATCTCCCGTTATAATGAGCTCAGAATACGGAAAATGCCACAGATGGTGCAGAGCCGACCTTTGGTTTCTATGGCGTTTGGCAATATTTCAAGTACCAGGGGTGTGATTCCACCTGTTAATTAGATCTTCTGAGGATTGAGGATGCCTCCTGCCCCCTGATCCCTCTGTAATAACATCGACTTCCTATTGCCGGGAATCAGGGAAAGGAAGGGATTTGTAAGGGATGACACTTTGTACATCAGGAAGTGTCAATCAGAGACACAGATAATATAGAACGGATCTCTGCAAATAAACGGATCAAGGCAAAGCGATATATCACTCCCGTGTTTAATTATGGAACAAAGCCCCCCCGAATATATCACAGATTGATCTGATATGTCTGCCATGGCTCCCGGCGCTCAGGGGGTTAACTAATATGTGGTTGTAGTTGGATTTGCATGTTATAAATAATTCATGAATGCTGTAATAAAAAAAGAGAGAGAGCGGGGGGAGAACACAGAGAGTGGTGCTGAGTGAATCACCGTGACGGTACCAGCCGATGTCCTGGTGATATCTGTCCCTAATTGGTGACTCACTGTGACCTCTTCTCCCAAAATTCAATCAAACCGAATCTCAGTTCTGCTCATCGATGACGGAACTTCTAGTGTCATTCTGTGTTACCAATCAGCGACTAAATAATTGGGTCAGCGCTATTTATAATGTAAGACTTCTTTCTTTCTTTCTTTCTTTCTTTCTTTCTTTCTTTCTTTCTTTCTTTCTTTCTTTCTTTCTTTCTTTCTTTCACCTCCCTCCCTTCTCTGCTTCCTTCCTCCCTTCCCTCTTTTTTCTTCCTCCCTTCTTTCTTTCTTTCTTTCTTTCTTTCTTTCTTCCTCCTTCCGTCCCTCTCTTTCCTTTCTTCGTTTCCTTTTTTTCTTCCTTCCTCCTTCCATCCATCCTTCCCTCCCTCCCTTCTTTCCTTCCTTCCCTCTTTTTTTATTCCTTCCTTCCCTCCATCTCTTTCCTCCATCTCTTTCCTTCATTCTTTCCTTCCTTCCTCTCTTTCTTTCTTTCTTTCTTTCTTTCTTTCTTTCTTTCTTTCTTTCTTTCTTTCTTTCTTTCTTTCTTTCTTTCCCAATCCCTGAAGATTATTATTTTTAAGTATTATTAGTACGGCGTTTATAACATTAGGCGCTGTTTTTGTTTTCCCTTTATCCCCCTTTCAGTCATGTTAGTATTATTTTCTGGGTGATATATAAGAAGTCCAGTATCTGGCAGCTTTGATGGGGCTCATGGAACACACACGGGCCAATCTGATCATTTTCTCTTCTCTGAATAATATTAATGGGACAGTTTCTGGAGCGATAGATTTTTATATTGATGATGGAACTGAGAGTCACACTACAGACTTGTGAGGTTTTGTTGTTCCATCATATCTTCTACTGCAATCTACACAATTATCACAATGAATTCTCGTATCTTTGTCATCTCCATGGACAACGGTGTAGTCTATGGCTGGGATTGTAAATTGCGAGTGAGAACAAACCATCATCCCAAATTGACACAGATGCTTGCTTGCCAGGCTTGGCTCTGCACCAGTTCTGTTCTGACTGAGACGCGTTTCATTCCAGACATGTTTGGTCTGTAGGTTGCAGATTGCCACCTCTGAATGCTGCGTCGGTTGTTGGCGGTGAATACACTAATGGGACGATGTTTGAACGCGGAGGATAAAATATTTTCGCTGTTGGCAGATGGTGACGAGATCTCAGAAATATTTAACTGAATCTGCAAATGTCCTTTAAATGACCTTCAGTTTTTTTACGTTGCGCCATGGGGTATTCCCAAGGCAAGGCGGGTGTAGGTGGGTCGGGGGGTGTTTGATGGTGGTATCTTCCTTCTGGGTTAGTTTATCTCAGCAGCTTATGCAAATAGATATTATCATGTATTTCCTTAAAGCAAACCTGTCGATTTATTTATAATGGGTGCTGCCAGTGATGAATTTCCAAAAATAATTTGGCAATGGCATCCCCAATATTTGTATCCTATGAGGTCACTAACAGTGATATTTCTCTTATAAATGGAGCCTGGCACCTTGAAGCTTTGGGTGTCACCGTCCATCTTGCAATGTTCTTTAAATGACAGTAGATGATGGCAAGGAGTACTGAGGCTCCGAACAGCTGCAATAGAACAGCATGGCCTAAGAAAAGATGGCTGCCCGAGAGGGTTACTGCAAGAGCGATGGCTGCTGACAATTGAAGTGGGGACTCTTGGTGGTTGATCATTATTCCACCCAGCACTGTCCAATGGGAAGGGTAGGGTAGTCCTCAACTTGTGTGAGCTCAGTTGACCACAAGCTGAGGACTCTTGGTGGTTGACCATCCTATCCCCTTACACTGTTCAATGAGAAGGGTGTGGGGGGGGGGTCCTCAACTTGTGTGAGCTCAGTTGACCACAAGCTGAGGACTCTTGGTGGTTGACCATCCTATCCCCTTACACTGTTCAATGAGAAGGGTGTGGGGGGGGGGTCCTCAACTTGTGTGAGCTCAGTTGACCACAAGCTGAGGACTCTTGGTGGTTGACCATCCTATCCCCTTACACTGTTCAATGAGAAGGGTGTGGGGGGGGGGTCCTCAACTTGTGTGAGCTCAGTTGACCACAAGCTGAGGACTCTTGGTGGTTGACCATCCTATCCCCTTACACTGTTCAATGAGAAGGGTGTGGGGGGGGGGTCCTCAACTTGTGTGAGCTCAGTTGACCACAAGCTGAGGACTCTTGGTGGTTGACCATCCTATCCCCTTACACTGTTCAATGAGAAGGGTGTGGGGGGGGGGTCCTCAACTTGTGTGAGCTCAGTTGACCACAAGCTGAGGACTCGTAGTGGTTGACCATCCTATCCCCCAGCACTGTACAATGGCAAGGGTGGGGGGATTCCTCAGCTTGTGTGAGCTCCAAGTCAGCCTTTATTTTCCTTGGGTTGTTCATGGAAGATTGATGCAGCTGAAAATTTTAATTTTACAATCCCCCACAGTTGTGCTCCTGCCAATATTACAACAACTGAGACACGGAATTAAGCAGCGGTAATAAATTTAATTACAGGGGGCACAGATGTACCAGGAGCACACCTGCTACCGCCTCCAAGACCCCATGCAGCAGAATATTCATTGGTGATGTGTCGGGGGATGGACCAGCTGA
>NW_017306890.1:941919-952058 GCF_000935625.1 Nanorana parkeri
GAGGGGGGGGGGGGGGGGTTTGCGAGAAGCCTTCCAGAATCCGGCAACATCTTTACAGCAAACTGTCCTCTCTTTATGCTATCCCGGCCTGAGAGGATCTGGAAGATGAAAAAGAATCTACAGAAACCCTATAGACAGGCATGCTGATCAGATTAAAGCTGCAGTTTAATCCAATTATATTTTGCTTTCCCTGGTTCCTCCCCTCCCCCATCAACATGCTAATGAAATTATCTATTTTTGCTGTGATTTAATTTTTTGGGGGGTGGAGAAGCTCCCAGTGTGCAATGAAATCAGAGGAAGCCATTTCAGTCCAAGAGAGGAGCCGGTACAACTGTGCAAGACTGTGCAAGAGGTCAAATATAAGACTGGAGGGAAGGACAGAGGTCAGATATAAGACTGAAGGGATGGACGGAGGTCAGATATAAGACTGAAGGGAAGGATGGAGGTCAGATATAAGACTGAAGGGAAGGATGGAGGTCAGATAGAAGACTGAAGAGAAGGATGGAGGTCAGATAGAAGACTGAAGAGAAGGATGGAGGTCAGATAGAAGACTGAAGGGAAGGATGGAGGTCAGATATAAGACTGAAGGGATGAATGGAGGTCAGATATAAAACTGAAGGGAGGAATGGAGGTCAGATATAAGACTGAAGGGATGGATGGAGGTCAAATATAAGACTGAAGGGATGGATGGAGGTCAGATATAAGACTGAAGGGAAGGAGAGAGGTCAGATAGAAGACTGAAGGGAAGGATGGAGGTCAGATAGAAGAATGAAGGGGAGGACGGAGGTCAGATAGAAGACTGAAGGGAAGGACGGAGGTCAGATAGAAGACTGAAGGGGAGGACGGAGGTCAGATATAAGACTGAAGGGGAGGACGGAGGTCAGATATAAGACTGAAGGGAAGGACGGAGGTCAGATAGAAGACTGAAGGGAAGGAGGGAGGTCACATATAAGACTGAAGGGAAGGACGGAGGTCAGATATAAGACTGAAGGGAAGGAGGGAGGTCAGATAGAAGACTGAAGGGAAGGAGGGAGGTCAGATAGAAGACTGAAGGGAAGGACGGAGGTCACATATAAGACTGAAGGGAAGGACGGAGGTCAGATAGAAGACTGAAGGGGAGGACGGAGGTCAGATATAAGACTGAAGGGAAGGACGGAAGTCAGCGTTCAGTCACTGAACAGGTTCTTACATCTCTCCCTGACTCACATCTGCAGCAGCTATATTTAGAATTTATGAGATGCCCAATGCAACAGGAAGAGTAGGAACACCCAAAAGCTCAATGGGAACCTACCAAAAATGGAAAGTAAATGCCCAACTAGGTCAGTTAGTGGCCAGGAACATGGCAGGAGAATCTCACGACTGAAGTCCCCATGAGATATAAGACACCAGGGGCTATCTGAGTCCTCTGGACTTCACCTGAAAGTGGACTGGCCCTTCAATAGTCTCATCCGAGTTCCCATTGTCCCAAGTGATGGGCCTAGCCTAGGTAGACCCATCCGTCCCGCATATCATCCTTCTCCTTGGCTCTGTGTTAGTGAATAGGAAGCAGTTTCCTCTTTTGTCTCACTAAACTAATGAAGGTTGTTGTGAGTCGTCGCCATGAATGTAATACAAAGCAGCATTAAAGAGTTCTAACAGAGGCTTGATGAAGAGGCCGATCAATAGGCATTCTGGGTGGAAAGGTTTCCCTGAAAGGCTGAACTGACCGTGAACACGAGTGCTTTGTATTTCAGGTTCTTTAAAAGCTCAGAAAGCCCCCCTCTCCCCCCCCCCCCAACCCAGCCTGCCACACGCCAAGCCTAATCCCCACTCACTGGATGCTACTTACCATATGCTCCACGCCGCTTCCATTGTCTCCCCCTAGTAATATAGACGTTTCCCCCATTTAATGAACCGCCCGGGAATTCGTTCAATAAATCCGAGCCTCAGATGCGTGTCGGCGATGAATCAAAGGCGGTTTCTTTTTTCCTTTAATCTTTTTTTTTTTTAAATCAGATCGGAAGGTCAAAAGATCTCTTTCAGCATTTTAATGCGACCGAAAAACAGCTCATTTAAAAAACATCCATCGATCAGAGAAAAAAAGGCGAATTCTGCGGCGGTGGGCTTCAGCCGGACATCAGGTCTTCCTCTGAACACCACGCTCAGGACTCAGAGCACATAAAAGGCTGCCGAAGGATCTGGCCGTAGCTTCGGCGGATCCTTCGGCTTGCTTCGGCCCCAGGACCCCTTCGGTTCAGTAGAACGGAAGGGCTGCTGTACGGGCTATTCACAATAAACCGTACAGCTCCCCGAAGTTGGCCGAGCGGCTCAGCCGAGCCGAAGGCATATGCTTCGGCTCACTTGAGCCGAGGTGAAAGCCGAAGCTGGCTGAACGGCCGGCCATTGGCAGGCCGACAGCCTGCTACTGACAGCTGGGCGGAGCCAGCCGTTATCTCACGGCTGGCTCCGGCCACTTGCATGCAGAGACAGATCAGCGTCCCCTGGTCACCAGGTAACCAGGGACGCTGATCTGTCATTACACTGATATCACGGCGGGTTCCACCAAGTTCTCAGTGTGTAATGACAGTTCAGCGTCCTCTGGTTACCTAGTGACCGGGGGACGCTGAACTGTCATGAGAGCTTGTCGGAGCCGGCTGTGATACCAAAGCCGGCTCTGCTAAGCTCTCATCGTAATGACAGAACAGCATCCCCTGGTAACCCGAACCCAGCCGCAGCAAGCCGATGTACGGCTGATTTCAGTCGGTGTATGGCTGAAATCAGCCGTACAAGCTTGAAGTGAATAGCCGAACAGCATTCGGCTCACTTCAGGTCGGTTATTCACACGGCTGCCTTCGCCGGTTGTGAATAACCCCCAAAGTCTAAGCTAATCTGTCCGGTCCCTGCTCAACCTCCGGAGGAAATGATTTCATAGAAGGGAAAAGATAGTTTTCATTCGTTTGTTGGATGTTCACCAGAAGGAAATGTGCTTGATGTAAAAACATGGGGGTCGGCCATGCTTCCTCATTACTACGGGGCCCCTGTCCAGTGGGCAACTCTATTGCCAGGAGGGTTGATCCCCAAAATTCAAATGATATAATTATTATATATTATAATATGATTATAATTAATTTAAATGTCTCAAGCTGAATCGTAATTCCTATTCTATTCCTACAAACTTACTTATGCTCCGGGATCCCAGGACACTGTTAACCCCCTCCATAGTCTGGATTGTGTCCACCCACTTTGTAGGAGGCCATGCCCAAATCAAGCCCACTTTATGAGTTGGTTACTCCCGAATCTCACCTCTGAGTATGCAGGAACTGCCCACTTGCCTCCCTGATCCCCACAATTAACCTGATTATGCAGGGACCACCTATTATGACCACTTTACGAGTTGGTCCTGCCCAGATCCCACCTCTAAATAGGCAGGGACCACCCATTATGGGGTTTGTCCTGCCCAGATCCCACCTCTAGATATGCAGGGACCACCCATTATGCCGCACTTTACGAGTTGGTCCTGCCCAGATCCCACCTCTAAATATGCAGGGACCACCCATTATGGAGTTTGTCCTGCCCAGATCCCACCTCTGGATATGCAGGGACCACCCATTATGCTGCACTTTACGAGTTGGTCCTGCCTAGATCCCACCTCTAAATATGCAGGGACCACCCATTATGCCGCACTTTACGAGTTGGTTCGTCCCATATCCCACCTCTGAATATGCAGGGACTGCCCACTTGCCTCCCTGATCTACACAATCAACCTGATTATGCAGGGACCACCCATTATGCCCACTTTGCGAGTTGGTCCTGCCCAGATCCCACCTCTAGATATGCAGGGACCACCCATTATGCCACACTTTACGAGTTGGTCCTGCCCAGATCCCACCTCTAGATATGCAGGGACCACCCATTATGCAGTTGGTCCTGCCCAGATCCCACCTCTAGATATGCAGGGACCACCCATTATGCCGCACTTTGCGAGTTGGTCCTGCCCAGATCCCACCTCTAAATATGCATGGACCACCCATTATGCCCACTTTGCGAGTTGGTCCTGCCCAGATCCCACCTCTAGATATGCATGGACCACCCATTATGCCCACTTTGCGAGTTGGTCCTGCCCAGATCCCACCTCTGAATAGGCAGGGACTAATCACCCTGATCCCTACAATGAATGCCTTTTTTGAGGTACTGTACATGTGCAGTTTAGTTGGGACAGGTTCCATGTACGGTCGGCTCTGGTAGGAAGGATGAGCTCCGGGTTATTGAGGTAAATGACATATTTCTATGTTTATCTCACCCCCTTCCTCGTGTATTTACCTGCCCCATGATCCCCGAGGGCATGACATCACCTCCAGTCACTGTCCCCGGGGCCCGGAGATCTCAGGTGTTGGCTGAATGATCTAATTGTTGGCAATATGTGAAACCGACTTTCTCCATGTATGTATGGACTCTGCACAGTACCACTTCTCTTGTCCTGTATGCCGAGTGTCATTCTCGGTATCTGTTCTTATTCTGTATGTATGGACTCTGCACAGTACCACTTCTCTTGTCCTGTATGCCGGGTGTCATTCTCGGTATCTGTTCTTATTCTGTATGTATGGACTTTGCACAGTACCACTTCTCTTGTCCTGTATGCCGGGTGTCATTCTCAGTATCTGTTCTTATTCTCTATGTATGGACTCTGCACAGTACCACTTCTCTTGTCCTGTATGCCAGGTGTCATTCTCAGTATCTGTTCTTATTCTGTATGTATGGACTCTGCACAGTACCACTTCCCTTGTCCTGTATTCCGGGTGTCATTCTCGGTATCTGTTCTTATTCTGTATGTATGGACTCTGCACAGTACCACTTCTCTTGTCCCGTATGCTGGGTGTCATTCTCGGTATCTGTTCTTATTCTGTATGTATGGACTCTGCACAGTACCACTTCTCTTGTCCCTTATGCCGGGTGTCATTCTCGGTATCTGTTCTTATTCTGTATGTACAGTATGTATTGCCTCCTGTCCTTACACTGCAGTGCTCTGTGGCGGCAGAGCCTAGTAATAGCCACACCCCTCATCACAAGTGTCCTCTCAGAGGGCAAGAGAGGGGGCGTGTCTGATTGTCTCTGCTACTGAGAGCTGATTTTTGGGTATTCTGAGGTCCCTATTGGACTAAGAATTTGTATTGAGGTTCCCTGTACACTCACCACTGACTGTCACAGAGAGCACCGCCCCTGCAGAACACTCCCATGGACCGCCCCTGCGGAATGCCCCGACTATTCTGTGGACACCGAACCTGGTCACTGGCCGCGGTTCCCTACAAATAGTTGCAGCTGTAATAAAATAATGACCGTCGATGCTTTTCTTGTGTATGTCCTCTCCTCTGATGTTTGACCCTTTTTGTTTTTCTGTCTCGCAGGGTGTTTGGTGCCGCCATAGTGCTAACCTCCACTTTGAACATGTTTATCCCGTCAGCGGCCAGAGTGCATTATGGGTTTGTGATCTTTGTCAGGATCCTACAAGGGCTTGTAGAGGTACTGAGATCATTTGTTTGATATTTGACCGCATTCTATTGACATCTGAAGACATTTTCCAGGAATGGAGGCTGTTGAGTCCTTGAGCCCTTATCTGAAATCACCCATCCCGGGGAAAGTACCACCGTGAGGTGCTCACAGAGCTGAGGAGGAGTCTATAGAAGTATCTTCCTCCAACAACCGGCCTGTGTCTGCGGCTGCTTTCAAATCAGGGCTCAGAGCTCACACGGCCATCCGCTTTTCATTTGTTAATGAGCTTTGGATCACCGAAAAGGAACCCTCGGCGAGTGCCGGCAAAACGGAAGCAGCACCTTTATGGAAATTCTCACCAGTTGACCTCATGAAAAAGGTGTCAGGTTTGATGTATCTCAGGCCCATCCAGTGACTAGGTAGTCCCCACCAACAGTCTGTCTCAGGCCCATCCAGTGACTAGGTAGTCCCCACCAACAGTCTGTCTCAGGCCCATCCAGTGACTAGGTAGTCCCCACCAACAGTCTGTCTCAGACCCCTCCATTGACTAGGTAGTCCCCACCAACAGTCTGTCTCAGGACCTTCCAGTGACTAGGTAGTTCCCACCAACAGTCTGTCTCAGGCCCATCCAATGACTAGGTAGTCCCCACCAACAGTCTGCCTCAGGCTCGTCCAGTGACTAGGTAGTCCCCACCAACAGTCTGTCTCAGGCCCATCCAATGACTAGGTAGTCCCCACCAACAGTCTGTCTCAGGGCCAGCCAGTGACTAGGTAGTCCCCACCAACAGTCTGTCTCAGGACCATCCAGTGACTAGGTAGTCCCCACCAACAGTCTGTCTCAGGCCCAGCCAGTGACTAGGTAGTCCCCACCAACAGTCTGTCTCAGGCCCATCCAGTGACTAGGTAGTCCCCACCAACAGTCTGTCTCAGGCCCATCCAGTGACTAGGTAGTCCCCACCAACAGTCTGTCTCAGGCCCATCCAGTGACTAGGTAGTCCCCACCAACAGTCTGTCTCAGGCCCATCCAGTGACTAGGTAGTCCCCACCAACAGTCTGTCTCAGGCCCATCCAGTGACTAGGTAGTCCCCACCAACAGTCTGTCTCAGGCCCATCCAGTGACTAGGTAGTCCCCACCAACAGTCTGTCTCAGGCCCATCCAGTGACTAGGTAGTCCCCACCAACAGTCTGTCTCAGGCCCATCCAGTGACTAGGTAGTCCCCACCAACAGTCTGTCTCAGGCCCATCCAGTGACTAGGTAGTCCCCACCAACAGTCTGTCTCAGGCCCATCCAGTGACTAGGTAGTCCCCACCAACAGTCTGTCTCAGGCCCATCCAGTGACTAGGTAGTCCCCACCAACAGTCTGTCTCAGGCCCATCCAGTGACTAGGTAGTCCCCACCAACAGTCTGTCTCAGGCCCATCCAGTGACTAGGTAGTCCCCACCAACAGTCTGTCTCAGGCCCATCCAGTGACTAGGTAGTCCCCACCAACAGTCTGTCTCAGGCCCATCCAGTGACTAGGTAGTCCCCACCAACAGTCTGTCTCAGGCCCATCCAGTGACTAGGTAGTCCCCACCAACAGTCTGTCTCAGGCCCATCCAGTGACTAGGTAGTCCCCACCAACAGTCTGTCTCAGGCCCATCCAGTGACTAGGTAGTCCCCACCAACAGTCTGTCTCAGGCCCATCCAGTGACTAGGTAGTCCCCACCAACAGTCTGTCTCAGGCCCATCCAGTGACTAGGTAGTCCCCACCAACAGTCTGTCTCAGGCCCATCCAGTGACTAGGTAGTCCCCACCAACAGTCTGTCTCAGGCCCATCCAGTGACTAGGTAGTCCCCACCAACAGTCTGTCTCAGGCCCATCCAGTGACTAGGTAGTCCCCACCAACAGTCTGTCTCAGGCCCATCCAGTGACTAGGTAGTCCCCACCAACAGTCTGTCTCAGGCCCATCCAGTGACTAGGTAGTCCCCACCAACAGTCTGTCTCAGGCCCATCCAGTGACTAGGTAGTCCCCACCAACAGTCTGTCTCAGGCCCATCCAGTGACTAGGTAGTCCCCACCAACAGTCTGTCTCAGGCCCATCCAGTGACTAGGTAGTCCCCACCAACAGTCTGTCTCAGGCCCATCCAGTGACTAGGTAGTCCCCACCAACAGTCTGTCTCAGGCCCATCCAGTGACTAGGTAGTCCCCACCAACAGTCTGTCTCAGGCCCATCCAGTGACTAGGTAGTCCCCACCAACAGTCTGTCTCAGGACCATCCAGTGACTAGGTAGTCCCCACCAACAGTCTGTCTCAGGCCCATCCAGTGACTAGGTAGTCCCCACCAACAGTCTGTCTCAGGACCATCCAGTGACTAGGTAGTCCCCACCAACAGTCTGTCTCAGGCCCATCCAGTGACTAGGTAGTCCCCACCAACAGTCTGTCTCAGGCCCATCCAGTGACTAGGTAGTCCCCACCAACAGTCTGTCTCAGGCCCATCCAGTGACTAGGTAGTCCCCACCAACAGTCTGTCTCAGGCCCATCCAGTGACTAGGTAGTCCCCACCAACAGTCTGTCTCAGGACCATCCAGTGACTAGGTAGTCCCCACCAACAGTCTGTCTCAGGACCATCCAGTGACTAGGTAGTCCCCACCAACAGTCTGTCTCAGGCCCAGCCAGTGACTAGGTAGTCCCCACCAACAGTCTATCTCAGGGCCATCCAGTGACTAGGTAGTCCCCACCAACAGTCTGTCTCAGGCCCATCCAATGACTAGGTAGTCCCCACCAACAGTCTGTCTCAGGGCCAGCCAGTGACTAGGTAGTCCCCACCAACAGTCTGTCTCAGGACCATCCAGTGACTAGGTAGTCCCCACCAACAGTCTCTCTCAGGGTCCACCCAGTGACTAGGTAGTCCCCACCAACAGTCTATCTCAGGGCCATCCAGTGACTAGGTAGTCCCCACCAACAGTCTATCTCAGGGCCATCCAGTGACTAGGTAGTCCCCACCAACAGTCTGTCTCAGGCCCAGCCAGTGACTAGGTAGTCCCCACCAACAGTCTGTGTCAGGCCTTCCCTCTGACCTGCAGTCCCACCCGGACCCTTGCCCCTTACCAGACTGACCCACTCAAACTCCACCTCTAATTACCATAATGAATGCCTGATTGATGTGCTGAGCATGCGCAGTAACTTAAATAAGGGTAACATTGTGATCCCAGGACATCACCCAAGACACAGCAACTTTGGGACTAGGGTCCGAGATCCGGGACTGTCCTAGCAAATCCAGGACAGCTAACAGGAGGGTCTTCTTGGTTCTCTCCAGTGCTATAACCAGATCCTTCTGATTTAGGATGAATTGTACAGCCAAGCTCCATTTTTTTTTTGGGGGGGGGAGGAGCTTGAACGCAGCTTTGCACTTGACTCACAAAATGGTAGTAATAGATGTAGGGCCGTCCCTATAATGAGACAGGCCTGAGACTGTTGCCTCAGGTGGCATCTCTTTGGTGCATGTTGAGGGGAGGGGGGGGGGGTGACACTGGTTGTAAGTTGCCCAACTTACTCATTTGGAAGAAATTCAATGAAATGTTCTTTTTTCCCCATAAATTTAGGGTGTCACCTACCCGGCATGCCATGGAATATGGAGCAAGTGGGCGCCGCCATTAGAAAGGAGTAGGCTGGCGACCACCTCCTTCTGCGGTAAAGATTTACTCTTTTGCTCCTCCTTTTCTGTCTCACCAATCCACGAAAGATTCACAACTGACCAGTTTCATATTCCTCTCAGGGTCCTACGCCGGAGCGGTGATCGCTATGCCATTAGCCGGGATCCTAGTGCAATACACTGGCTGGTCTTCTGTATTCTACGTATATGGTAAGATAATATCAGATCATATCTCTATATCAGCTCGGCGGACCTCTCACACTGATCACAAGGATCCTCCTTCTTAAAGCTGGATTCTCCATGGTAAAGAGAATGCAGCAAGAGAAGTAAGACTGCCTGGCTTGAAATTAGTATTTCAAGCCAGAGTGCCTCTGTTTAATACCATAATTGTTTGAACTACCCGCCCGGCACCCGGAACTGCATGTACCGGACATCGGGAGATAGGAATTCCACACCCCTGCTGCCCCTCTACTCCCTGCTGCCCCGAGGTCAGGCCTTGGTTGCCCTTGTGGGAAATCCGACCCTGACTGCGCCTGAACAAAAGAAAACCCTCCTGTTGCATGTGACGGGACCTTTGTGACCCTGGGAAGGACGTGGTAGGGTTCAATATATGACACAGTTACCGCTGTTCCCAGTGTCTAGATACCACAGGATTGAGGGGACTCCCTCAGCGGGTTCATACATTTCCCCACTACATAAATGCACCTTGATTCCATGACCCAGGATAATCTTGGAGTCAGTGTGCTTCTCTCTCCAGGAAGGCAAATACAGAGAAACTGTATCCTTAGGCTGCATACTTTTTGACAAATAAACCCTTCAGCTGGCCCAGGAAGGGCATCAAGACTATGCACCAAGCACTGGTTATGTGGAAAGGGCCCGGAAGTGAGAAGGAGGTAGAACCTATGGTTTCTTCATGTCAAGCTTGGCAAATTGTGGGTGACAAACCCAAACCTTCAATCAGGAACCAATTACAGAAGATTTTATTCCAAATTTTTAAGGTTACTGGACATTTCCAAACTGCTGATGAGGACAGGGGGGGGG
>NW_017306890.1:952127-954379 GCF_000935625.1 Nanorana parkeri
CAACAATATGGAGATCAGGGAAACCATTACTAGACAAGTGTCCACCATCAAGGTCAGGAGACAAAGTAGGGCTCCTAGAGGACTAGCAACCTAGCAACTGAAGTCCTTATCTGGAGCCATATTCTCTGTGAGACAAGTCACGAGCAGGGCCGGATTTCCCACAAGGCCAACCAAGGCCCGGCCTCGGAGCAGCAGGGGTGTGGAATTCCTATCTTCCGACGCCCGGGGCATGCAGTGCCGGGGGGGCAGTTGTTTTCTACATTTAGCCCTGCTTTGGCGGGCTAAATGTAGCGGGTAGGGGGGCACATTGAGGAACCTGGCCTTGGGGCAGCAGAAAGAGTAAATTTGTCCCTGGTCACAAGAGAGGTACTCAAGTGGTTTTTGGAGGATCCAGAGGAAGGCACAATTGTATATTGTTTGTTGCGTCAGAAGGCCAGCCAGTAGAAGCTGGACAGTCGGCTTTAAGGAGGGATACTCCTCCTGGCACAGATACAATAACAAAGCCCCAGAAAAGCGAACTTTGTTTGCCCCGTCTCCACAGGGAAACATAACATGGCATAGATACCCTAAAAGAGGCACAAAGCAAACTTTCATTTCTCAGCCCAGCTTGAGCCTCTGTGACAAATTTTTTTGGTCTCCTGCAAAATCGACTCTCTGCATTTTAAGTAAACATCTTTCTTTTTGTTCCATTACTTTTATAATATTTGCATTATTTCACCTGTCACGTGCCGGCCCATGCGAGATGCCAGCCGGTGGCAAGGAGGATAATGACTCCGAACATGTCCCTCAGAAAATAACACGGCCCTTCCACTTCGGGTCAAGGTGGTCTCATTAGTGTTATTCCCGGAATGAAAGCGTCGGAGCATCTTCCGTAAAACCAATTAAAACACATTTGATGAGACGGCTTGTACCGTGTTATTAAAATCTCGGAACATGTTTCGTAGGCTGAACCTCCATATGTCCTTAGAGGGAACCTAAGGGAGATAACCTGTTTCCCCGAAAATAAGACCTACCCCGAAATTAAGACCTAGTACCATTTTTGGGAATTGCTAAAATATAAGACCCAGTTGTGACCATTCCCAGGTGGCATAAGGGGGAGCCGCGGGGGAGAAGCAGCGGTGCCAACGAAGCCAGTGCTAGATGAAGCGAGGCGGCACCGGAGGGAGCAGAGCTGCATTAGCCGATGTTTCCTCTATAGCGCCGGCTCCTGTCACAGGCGGAGTGATACCAAATGCTCTCCGCCTGTGAGGAATCCATAGTGAAAGCACGCTTCGCTCATTCTGGTTACCAAATTGCTCTTTGAAAGGTATGGCACCCCTGATTGCCCTGATCACCCTATTCTTAACTTTGCCATTTTGGATTATTTAATTTGGATTTGCATTAACTTTGGATTGTTATACATTTAAAAAAAATAAGACCTACCCCGAAAATAAGACCTAGTGTGTTTTATTGAGCTAAAACAAATATAAGACAGTGTCTTATTACGGGGAAACACGGTATATGGTGGGTGTTAGTATGCAATGTCCTTGTCTTGATGGAAAAGGTCAGTGTGTCTGCCCCTCTGTGAAATTGCATCAGGTGACTTTAGATATAAAGCTGGTCACTCCTACCATGACATGAGCACGAGAGAGAGCTAGCGGTCTTCTGGGAGTAGATTATCCTCCCCGCGCTTATTAGACACGGTGGCAGAAATCCCCATTCATCGCTATGATGAGATGACTCAGCTCAGCCAGAGGAAGGGGGTGTAATAATAATAATAATGACTTGTGTCCGCGCAGGGAGTTTCGGAATAGTCTGGTACTTCTTCTGGATTCTGGTTTCCTACGAGAGCCCGGCAACGCACCCCACCATCTCGGAAGAAGAACGCACATACATTGAAGAAAGCATTGGCGAGAGCGCCAACCTCATGGGCGGACTTGAGGTGAGTCAACGAGGAGAAGGTCGGAGAGCTTGCGTGGCAATCAAATCACAGTGTCCCCACAACCCCAATCACTCCTCGGTGATGTTTCCTATAATCAGCAACCGATGTTTTCCCCTCCAGAAATTCAAGACTCCTTGGAGAAAGTTCTTCACCTCGATGCCTGTCTATGCAATCATAGTTGCAAATTTCTGTAGGAGTTGGACGTTCTACCTGCTGCTCATCAGCCAGCCGGCGTACTTTGAGGAGGTGTTTGGGTTCGAGATTAGCAAGGTGAGAAATTCTTCCACATTTTTACTATAGACACTTTTAAAGGAGAACTATGGGGGTGGGT
>NW_017306890.1:954593-958895 GCF_000935625.1 Nanorana parkeri
GTACAGGTAACATACAGGAGTACAGGTAACATACAGGGGTACAGGTAATATACAGGGGTACAGGTAATATACAGGGGTACAGGTAATATACAGGGGTACAGGTAATATACAGGAGTACAGGTAACATACAGGAGTACAGGTAACATACAGGGGTACAGGTAATATACAGGGGTACAGGTAACATACAGGAGTACAGGTAACATACAGGGGTACAGGTAATATACAGGGGTACAGGTAACATACAGGGGTACAGGTAATATACAGGGGTACAGGTACTCTTAAGAATGAGATGACACAAGGACCTATACACAACCCACACACACAACAGGTTGGACTTGATGGACTAATGTCTTTATTCAACCTCAAATACTATGTAACTATGAATGCGCACCGCGAGCTGCTGTAACTACCAAAGGATACGAATTTATGTTCATTCAGTCTTGAGGTTTACACAGCTCTGCCACACAGCACAGCCAGCTTTCTCAGCTCTGCAGTAACAATTTCAGGTCTTGGCCCTCCCCCAGCCTTTGACTGGACAGTGAAAGGAGAAGCAGCCGATTGAGGAACTCTCCTTTCCGTCACTCTGTTCTCTTCTTACATCAGCATCCCCTGTTATCATATAAGCAATGTAGAACACCTAATTGCCCCCCTGTGCTGTTTCTCTTTCTCCCACTCTGAGCTCTGCTGTTCAGGGACTGCAAGAGACTGATAGCAAGTCAAATTCAGGTACTTGCTCTGCTGGGAAAGATATTTCACAAAAATACATTGAATGTAGCTTTCATAGAGATATCTGGGGTATTGAGGTATGAAGGGCTGTTCCTATAATGAGGCAGCCAGGAGGCATCTCTTAGGGTCACGTAGGGAAGGGGGGCAGCAGGCAGAGTGGCACAATGATTGCAGTGTGCTTGTTGCCTCATTTCTGGCCAGCGCGTCCCAGGTTTCTTAGAGCCGGGGGGAAGATGTGGAAGGGCCACACACATCTCCACCGCCCAGCTCTTAGCAACCTGAGATGCCATTGGTTGCCAGGAGGTTGGTGGGACGCCAGCGAGAGTGGCAGTGTACTCTTGCACGTCCAGACAGCGGCATCACTCTCCACCAGCACAACCCCCGCACACTGAGTACGTGCACCCCCAGCACTGAGTACGTGCACCACCAGCACTGAGTACGTGCACCCCCAGCACTGAGTGCGCGCACCACCAGCACTGAGTACGTGCACCCCCAGCACTGAGTACATGCACCACCAGCTTCTTCCCTCTCTGCTTGAATGTTGGGGGAAGGGCGGGCAGAGAGGAACGCTCTATGATGTAATTTGTGTTTTTTGTCAGGTTGGGATGTTGTCTGCCGTGCCGCATCTGGTCATGACAATTATTGTGCCTATTGGGGGGCAGATAGCCGACTACCTGAGGACTAAAAACATTCTGTCCACAACGACGGTTCGAAAGATCATGAACTGTGGAGGTCAGTGACGCGGCCGGGGGGTTGGGGGACTTAACATAATATATTTTGGGGTAGATGGATTTGGGTTGGGTGATCCACTGCCAGGGACTGAGTGATGATGAATCTGGGGAATCGCTGGACTGTCAATTTTTGGTTCAGCGGAATACTTCCATGTGGATCCGTCTGATCTTTAGGGGCAAATGAAGATTCGGGCAAACGTGACTCATACAAACCGGAGATCATCAATGAATTCATTCACTCAGATAAAACAAAGTGCAGTCCCCAAATTCCAAAGTCCAATCAACCCCCCACCAGCAGCAGCAGAGATCCCCTCACTACCCGAGGCACTATGACATGTATTGTACATTATGGAGAATGATGCAGTGGGGTTAAAACTTCTTTCTTCTTCCTTCCTCCCTTCTTTCTTCTTCTTTCCTCCTTTTTTTCTTCCTTCCTTCTGTCTTCATGTTTCCTCCTTTCTTCTTCCTTCTTTCTTCTTGTTTCCTCCTTTAGTCTTCCTTCCTCCCTTCTTCTTGTTTCCTCCTTTAGTCTTCCTTCCTCCCTTCTTCTTGTTTCCTCCTTTCCTCTTCCTTCCTCCCTTCTTCTTGTTTCCTCCTTTCCTCTTCCTTCCTCCCTTCTTCTTGTTTCCTTCTTGATTCTTCCTTCTTTCTTTCGTCTTCTTCTTTCATCCTTTCATCCTTTTTTCCTTCCTTCTTTCCTCCTTCCTCTTTTCTCCTTCTTCCCTCCTTTTTTTCTTCCTTCATTCTTTCCTCCTTTCTTCATCTTCCTTCCTTCTCGTAGTTTAGGAGTTGGTTGTCCAGGAAGTTGACATAGATGTGATGATTGGGGGTCCACAAACATTTGGTCACAGAGTGTAGTTGTCACACAAATAGTTGCAATCACTCTGCTGAGAACTTGTATTATCAGGACACAATGAAACTCTTTCCGAGTGACAACCGTAACTCTTATTTCCTGCCGTGTGTTCCAGGTTTTGGGATGGAGGCGACCCTCCTCCTGGTGGTCGGCTATTCGCACAGTAAGGGTGTAGCCATATCCTTCCTGGTCCTTGCTGTGGGCTTCAGCGGATTTGCCATTTCTGGTAACTAAAATATTTTATTTGGTTCATTTTAATGGCTGGAAATATTTACTGTGATGTTTTTATGTGTTTATGGAGAACAAAGATAAACGAGGGGATGGAAATATTTGTAAAAAAAGAGAGAAATCATAGAAGACGGGCAGGTAGGACGGAGTGAGGAAGAAGAGTTGATTCCTTTGTGTTAATTAGAAGTGTGCGTTAGAAGCTGCAGAAAGTCAGATAGAGGCCACCTCATTTCCTGGCGGGAGAAGGTCCAATATCATCTAGTTCTTTCCTCCCCAGCCAGGATGGTCCCTCACCTGTCCTTTTCATTCATTGGATTTCAGTTCTGTCAATCGTGGAGGCTCAGCATCACATATGGCCATTACCTAGGGTGGTCTGCATTCAAATACAGCCTACCTAGGAACACCCGCTCCTCCTGACTGACATCCACCCATCAAGGCATTTTGATATTTGCATAACTCCTCCCAAGAGCCCACCCACTGCTTGTATCAGGGCTGAGGACTCTTGAGAGATGTGCTGAGGACTCTTGCGAGACCTTCTGAGGCAGGGTGCTGTGTTGTTTCAGGAAGCTATGCACAGCACCCTGCTGGCCCCTCCCACCAGCCATGATCTGCCTGCACTGCATAGAGCAGCACACAGACCCATTGATGACATCACTGGGTCTAATAAAAGGTAAAAATGTATTATCATGTTGATGAGATGAAAGGAGCTACCTGGGGAGGCAAAATATAGGCAGATTGAACTCCATCTTTAACGCCTCTCTACTCTGCCAAAAGCATACAAAAAAGCTTTGACTTTGATGATGACAATGAGGATCTGCCGGTACAATACAACATCCCAGAGGATTTATATCTTCCCTAGAGATCTCTTCGGAGTTTGGAGGACAGGAAGCTCAATCGCAAATGTTGGGAATCTGAGGTTTAGTGTCAAGGGAAGCGACATTTTCCATTGCGGTGAACGCTTCTAAAAATAGATCCGAGCAGAACCTGTACAGTGTGTGTGAACCAATCCGGATATTGATATCATGTGACCCATCTACAATGTGTTCTGGGTGGATTGTCTTCTGATATGTCCACACAGGAAGATATTCACAGAAGGGACACGCGCATACTAATGCGCACACGCATCGGATGAGCCTACGTACGGAAACAATGATTCCACTACACATGTTGGGTATTCCCGCATGTGCCAGAGTGAGAGCAATAATTCTACAGCCAATATCCTATGGGCAACTTGGGACACCGTAGCTTGTCGCCATTTCGTGCGCGCACATTTTGAAGCTGGGCACGTTGGGTATCTATTGATTTGGAAAAACCTCATCTTCTATAGGTTATAAAATATTGTTTTCAGTGCACTAAATTTAACTTGTGGTCAGGGCTTTTCCCCATAGTTCTCCGAAGGGTAACGGGAGGACACAAACTAGCATTCTCCCGTTACCCTAAGCTCGGTACTGAAAAATGGCCTGGCCAGGAAGGGGGTCTAAACACCTGGTCTTGAAGTGGTTAAGTGTATTTTTTACTGACATGTTGGGTTTGATAAAGTTTTGAGCCAAGATCAGGGGACGTACAAATTTGCAACTGCCGCCATTTTATTCTACAGCGTTTCTGCTTTCAGGAAATATATAATTGTGGGGGGGGAGGGGTCAATTCATTTTCAGGGCTAAAACGTGGAGAAATTGTTCGTCTCTTCTGTTTATATTTCTGTTTATCGAGAACGGTAACAAAGTTTCCTTTCTATATAATACTTGTCATTGCTGTGGGGGGGGC
>NW_017306890.1:960179-963994 GCF_000935625.1 Nanorana parkeri
GGGGAATCGAGGAATAAAAAGCCTGTGATATAAAATGTGATATCTTCTGATCTGATTGGGTTGGATATATTTTTTGGCGCCTGCTTTATGTTCATGTAAATTCGATGTTCTCTCTCTCTAGGATTCAATGTGAACCATCTTGACATCGCTCCTCGCTACGCCAGCATCCTGATGGGGATCTCCAACGGCGTGGGCACCCTGTCCGGGATGGTTTGCCCCCTGATCGTCGGAGCCATGACTAAGAACAAAGTACGTCCATCTCAGGCTTCTCCCCCCCCCGGGCTCATTACGGGATCCGGCGCTGTCAGGAAGAGCGGCGAGCCTTCTAAAAATAGAACCTCCGACACTCTCTCCGGTCCACATGTGACCGCCGAGTCAGGAGGTTTTAATTAACTGCGAAAGAAACAAGCTGAGCGCCGCAAATACACGGACCGCCAGCCAACATTTATTACCGGCGACATAACTGTCAGCCGGTGAGGAAAATATAGAAACGCCGAACCGATCTGATCTATCGTCTCGTTAAAGGGAAATCGGGTTCAGTTGTCATTGTTTACAAATTCTGAATACACATTTGTATCTATTATCGAGATGTTATCTAAAAGCCAAACATAGAATTTTGTACTCACCATAAAATCCTTCCCGTGGGGACACTAGAGCTTCTTCCCCTTCGGGTTATACTGCCACCTACAGGAGGGTTGAACATGGCAATCAAAAAAAAACTGCAGGTCAGCTCAAGATAACCCCTCCTACTCCCAGCATTCCTCAGTGTTATCCCTAGCAGCATCAAGACACAGAGGGCCGGTTCTCTATCAAAGATTGTCACTGGGTTGGAATGTGTGACCGGTCACGTGGTCACACATTTTAAGGTAATCCCGCCCACTTTTTTGGCAGTGGAATATGTGACCGGCAAAAGGTGATGAATTCCAACGCTTTCTCAGCTGTTCCAGGGCAGATCGGCATCGCAGATGGTATGCGCAGGAGAACCGATCTGCCCTGGAACAGCTGAGAAAGCGTTGGAATTCATCACCTTTTGCCGGTCACATATTCCACCGCCGAAAAAGTGAGCGGGATTATGTTAAAATGTGTGACCACGTCCCCGGTCACAAATTCTCACGCAGTCACAAACTTTGATAGAACACCGGGACTCGTATCCCTCGATGGAATGCAAGAAACGTTTTTTCAAGTGCAAAAATCCTATTTTCTTTTTTGTTCACAGAGAGACACAGGAAGTCCCTCACCTTTGGGACATCCGAAAAGTATATCTGTAAAAAATAAATCAAAGCAACTGGACTTGGTGTATTTGTCTTGAAGATGTTTGGCTGGTCATCCGACCAGCTTTCTCAGTTCTGAATTGAAGAAGATAGTCGGATGACCAACCAATCGTCTTCAAGAACTATACAGCAAGTCCAGTTGCTCTGATATAGTTCTTACAGTAACACTATGACCTGAATGAATGAGAACCTTCACAGACATCCAAAGAGGTGAATGAGAATCTTCAAAGACGTCCAACTGACAACGGGGGGGTGGGTTACACAACAAACAATAATAAAAAATTAGACTTTTCCCAGGAGAGCTGAAGAAACGACGCCCATCCCCCTAGGACACTAGAAAAAAAGCCGAGGCATGCTGGTAGTGGGAGGGGTCCTCCTGGAGTGGCCTAACAGTCTTTTGATTGCTAGTGTCCAATTGGCAGTTAAAGGAGAACTACGGGGTCAGTGTTTTTCCCCATAGTTCTCCTCAGGGTAACGGGAGGACACAAACTAGCGTCCTCCAGTCACCCTAGGCTCAGTATATAGGGAGCTGTAGCTTGCTGTATACTGAGACGCCGCAGCTGAAGCGGATCCCGACAATCGTGCCGGGATCCGCCCAGCTGCGTGAGTGACAGCTGGCTCTGCCCATCTAGAGGCAGAGCCAGCTGTACCTGCCCCCTCCCCCGTCCGTTCCGCCAGTCAGCGCTGGCGGATCGGACAGGGGAGGGGGGAATCCAGCCACTCCCCTGTCACGGCAGAGAGCCGTGACAGGATCGAGAGGTGAGCGAACGCCGGTATGTGTTCCCTCACCTCGCAATCTACTGAGCCGACCTGTGACACTGGGAAAGGAGGAGACATCATCTACCAGGGACATCTGTCTGAGACGGGAATTCTCCACCAGGACAACTTGAGAGGTCAATCTCCATCTGGGGTTTTAGAGTGACATTAAACCCTCAGATTTTGTAACATAAAACAATACTGTAATGTGCTCCTTACTGTAATCCATGGTTGTTTCCCTTCTCTTTGCTCCTCTTCCTTTTAAATCCTTCTCTCTTCTCATGCTGGGGGAGAACTTCTGTTTTGCAGCAGACTGCCTTGTCTCTGGAATGGATACACGGTGTCTGTGTGAAGGTTCATAACCTGAGCCAGCACTACAGGAAGCACTCAGCTGCAAAGGGAAGTTCTCCCTCAGCATGAGAAGACATGAGGATTTAAAAGGAAGAGCAGCAAAGAGAGGGGAAACAACCATGGATTACAGTAAGGCGCACATTACAGTATTGGTTTATGTTAAAAAAATCTGAGGGTTTCATGTCACTTTAACTCCTCTCTGCTCCATCTTAAACTAAATACAAATCCACACACATTAATCACATGATAACACTGATATGATGAACCCGTGACTTTGTTACAAAACAGAGCCATGTGATGTTCTCTACATTTTCCATAAGCAATATGGTGAAATTTGAGGCTAATTGATCATTTTGTGGCCAAATCAGTTTCGGCGGATCACTCCACTCATCCCTCGCCCTAATGAATTTATCGATCTGCTGCTTTATTAACCTTTATTATTTTTTTTCCGATCTTTTGTAGACACGTGAGGAATGGCAATATGTCTTCCTCATCGCAGCCATGGTCCATTACGGCGGCGTCATCTTCTACGGCCTCTTCGCCTCCGGAGACAAGCAACCCTGGGCGGACCCCGAGCAGACCAGCGACGAGAAGTGCGGCTTCATCCACGAGGATGAGCTGGCCGAGGAGAGCGGGGACACTAGTCAAAATTATATCAATTACGGCGCCGCCAAAACCTACGGCGCCACCACGCAGGCGAACAGCGGCTGGCCCAATGGCTGGGAAAAGAGAGAAGAGTTTGTACAAGAAGAAGGACAAGCTTCATACCAATATAAAGAAGACGGAGACTACTCCTAACTCAAGTTGTAGCTAGTTATTTAATTTTTTTTTTCATAGTGTCTGTGGTCAAATTCATCGTCGTGTTTGCACACAAGTGGTGGATCATTGAAAACACATGTCATACATGAAGATCAGATCCAGCTTTTATTACAAGCAACAGCCTCGAGTGGACAGAACAACACATCGGCTTTGGCACCGCCATCCATGGAACCATCTCTGGAGTCCATTACCAAAAAAGAAAAACGTTGCCGCCATCGATGCGGTATCTTAGATGGTCAAAGCACACTTAGGTATAGCACAGCGGATAACTATCGCTCCAACATAGACAAACCAGACACAAAGAAACCTTCAAACGGCTACACATCCGAAACATGGTTGCCAAATCTTCGCTGTGTCGCTCAAGCCTTTTTAAAATAAAATAATTATTGCATAGTTATCTATAAAAGACCGATGTGGTCGACCGAGAATGACTGTCCGTAGGAAATGGCGTTTTAACCAGCAAAAATGAAACCTATTGGCCAAAACCTGTTTTTTATTTAGTCCTCGGAAGTGTAACAAGAGAAGATACAAATATTTAGCTCATAGAGTTCAAAGGGAACCTGTTGACCAGCTATGAATTGACCAACATTCATTTCTGGAGCTCTTGTATGTGGAGGA